>NC_053027.1:332235157-332535157 GCF_003073215.2 Triticum urartu | reverse complement strand
CACTTGGGTTTCCGGAATGGTGTTTGGCTGGGGGCCAGAATGGTCAAGGCCCCCACCGTCAGTCTCCACGGGGATTGCTCCCCCCGTATTCTTGATAGGCAAGGCATTACCCTCTAGCTCTGTTTTGGTGGCCTCCCGTACCGCTCCGTTGCCCGGAGAGGCCCTTCGGGACAACACTTCGATGTCATTCGTGGCGATAGGCGGGGAGGCTTGTGGAGGCGACTCGCTCTCCATCATCCCCGGATCTAAAGAATTCCCGACCGACAATTGTTGGGGGAGGTCGCGGGCCGGACTACATCATACAATGTGTTAAGACCACAATTATAAAAAACAGACTTATATAATGCATCCTCGGATACTTACGATGCAGCGAGGGGCTTCGACCTGGGGCGCCACTCGGGGATGGCTTTGGCATACGAATCTGAGCCGTCCAGGAGGGATATTTTCCCCCTCTTGGCGCCTCCGCCTCTGCGTATGCAGAGGCCGCCCTTTTTTCTTCCTCCCCTTCAGGGGAGAATTGCTTTCTGCCTCCTCCTCCTCTTCATGTTCATCTTCCTCGTGGGAGGAATGAGTTTCGGTCACTCTGGAGACTGCGTCCGAAGTACCTTTACGGAGGAGACCACCTCTGGCCTCCTTGCTCTTCTTCTTGGCCTTTTTCTCTGGCGCCTGATAGGGCGCCGGGACAAGCATCCTCATTAACAGAGGATCAGCTGGGTTTTCGGGGAGTGGAGCCGGACACCTGACCCGCTCCACCTTCTTTGTCCATCCCTGTTTACAGGATGGAATTCTCAGTGCACCCCCTTTGATTGATGAAATAAGTTATGTTCGGAAATTTAGCACTTACCGGAGAGGCCGGATGATTGCAGTCAAGGCAGATGTCCTCGGACGTCTTTGGCCACGACTTTTGAGTCTTGAAGAGCAGCTTCCAGATCACTTCGTGCGTCGTGCCGAAGAACCTCTGCAGGATCCGCGACCCTTCCGGATTGAACACCCACATGCGGAGAGGTTGGCGTTAGCAGGGAAGAGTTCGGCATATGAGCATCACCTGGATCATGTCAGTGAGGCTAGTTTTCTTCTCTATGATACTTTTGATGCGCCTTTGGAGCATCAACACCTCGTAGGATGATCCCTAGTCCAGACTCTTGTTGGTCCATGACGCAAGCCGCAACGGGGGTCCGGATCTGAAAGTAGGAGCGGCTGCCCACTTGGTGCCGCGGGGTTCGGTGATGTAGAACCACTCCTGCTGCCATGTCTTGACGGTCTCCACAAAGGCCCCTCTAGGCCAGATAATGTTGGGGACTTTTCTCACCATGGCGCCGCCATAATCCGCGTGCTGCCCGTCGACCACCTTCGGCTTCACGTAGAAATCCTTGAGCCACAGGCCGAAGTGTGGGGGGATGCGGAGGAATGCCTCACACACGACGATGAATGCCGAGATGTGGAGAAAGGAGTTCGGGACTAGATCGTGAAAATATAGCCCATAATAGAATATGAGACCATGAACAAAGGGGTGGAGGGCAAACCCTAGTCCGTGGAGGAAGTGAGGGATGAACACAACCCTCTCACCGGCCTCTGGAGTGGGGATGACTTCCTCTTTGGCAGCGAGCCTGTGTTTGATTTCCGTTGTCAGGTACCTCGCCTCATGGAGCTCCTTGATGTCCTTCTCCGTCATGGGGGAGGCCACCCACTTGCCTTGAGAGCCTGATCCAGACATGGTTAGAGTGTTTGGTGGTGATGGAAAAGATTGAAGCTTGGGCGCTGGAGCTAGAGGACGAAAGGACTGAGGAAGAAGAAGGCGTGGGGTAAAAATATGGGTTATTATACCCTTATAAAGGCAGTAAATATCAAGCGCCCCCTCACAAGCCTTAAAACTCGCGTATTCCCAAGGGGTCATGCGAACGGCACAGTTGGATTATCCATACCGATTTGATGAGAATCCAGCAATAAGGGGACACGATCGCTGCTTTGACAAGACGTGTCAATAGAGGTCGTGCCTCGAAACACGAAGCGGGAGGCCACAAAACGGTTCGAAATAATGATAAGGCTAGATGTAACTTCTCACCAAAAAAGCTCTTGTAGTATTCGGAGGAGGAACCCGCCTTGCAATGCCGAAGACAATCTGTGCGCCGGACACATCATCATTGGAGCCTTGTTTAGGGGCTACAGAGGGAGTCCTGGATTAAGGGGTCCCCAGGCATCCGGGCAATGTGACATGGGTCGGACTGATGGGTCGTGAAGATACAAGATGGAAGGCCTTCCCCCGTGTCCGGATGGGACTCTCCTTTGTGTGGATGGCAAGCTTGGCGTTTGGATGTGTAGTTTCCTTTCTCTGTAACCGACTCTGTACAGCCCTAGGCCCGTGCGGTGTCTATATAAACCGAAGGGTTTAGTCCGTAGAGGCTAAGACAAATCATACAGGCTAGACATCTAGGGTTTAGCCATTATGATCTCAAGGTAGATCAACTCTTGTAACCCATATACTCATCAAAGTCAATCAAGCAGGAAGTAGGGCATTATCTCCATTAAGAGGGCCCGAACCTAGGTAAACATTGTGTACCCTGCCTCCTGTTAACTTCGATCCTCAAACGCACAGTTCGGGACCCCTTACCTGAGATCTACCGGTTTTGACACTCACAACCAGCTCTGTTCCGGCGAGCTCCAGTCACCCCAGCTCTAGCCACCGTCACCGTTGGATGCGCCACCCCGCCCGCTCCGCATAGATGCTTTCCGCGCTTCCAACCGCCCTCTATAGCGCAAGTCCAATGAACTTTCGACGTCACTCCGGCCGTACCATCCTAACTCCGGAGACTGCTGATGTGGCGCGGCCATCAGCAACTAATCCCCCTAATTAGCCCTCTAACAGACACTTACATCCCCCACCATAGGTTCAAACCCGAGTGAGCGTCAGGTGTGACCGGGATTAACCCTGGGTCACTGACAAGTGGACCCCCCTGGTTAGGTTTGATCTTGGTCAACCCTGTTGATTGGTTGATGTCATGCTGACACAGTTAACAATTTTCTGGATTAAAAATAATCCAGGAGATTCGAGAAAATTTTTAAAACTTCTAAAATTCATAGAAAATCAACTGCAACTCCAAATGAAATAATTTATATACGAAAAATTCTCAGAAAAATCCAAAGAATCTGTTTAATGCGTTTCCATGCTTGTTTGAACAACCTACAACTATTGTGTATGGAAATTTGATCTAATGGAATTTGAAATGTCACATATGGTGTTTGAATTTGAACCTTGGGTTCAAGCCAACTTCATCTAAACTGTTGCTAGTTGCATTAGCCTAAATCATAGCAAATTGCCATGTCATGATCATACTTCATATTTTTGCATCGCATTGATTATGTTCCCTCTTGTTTGCCGGTGTTTTCCCCTCTCAGTAGATGTTGTTCCGATGATCAGTTTGATGACACCGATGAAGAGCTTTACTATCTTTAGAAGTGCCAGGCAAGCAAAACCCCTTTGAGCATTCCGATACAATCACACTCTCTCACTCTTGCTCTCTTTTACTGCATTAGGACAACAACTATTCAACGGTTACATGTTGTGGTAGTTGAACCCATTCCTCTGCGTGAACTGTCTTTGCCACATTAACCCACTAGCATGGGTAGGAGTTGCTTGAGCCATGATGTGCCTACTCATTCATGCTTGCTTGTTATGCCTGATGTGCTTATAGTCGAGTCATGTCTGATTCATCTGGGATGGATTGGAATGTTGGTGAACATGTCCTATTTATGAGAGCTAAGTGTGTGCACACGGTTTGGTAAAGGTAACGATGAGAGGCCATGTAGGAGTACATGGTGGGTTTTCTCATTGAACCCGTCCTCAAGAACCGAGTTCTGTGTTTGTGATCCGAGAACAACTACTACCACACGTTGGGCCCTAAAATATGATCCCGCCTGACTTACTAACCCCCTGTCCTCTATCCAGGAGTTGCAAGTAGTTTTTGGTGTTCGTAGTATGCTGTAGGCCGTGCGTAGCGCTGACCCTAGGGGTGGGTTGTGATGTTGTAGGCAAGTGGCCTGGTGTATTGAGGCACCCGTTTGGTGGGTTCGGGAACCCTGCACACATCATTTGGGGCCATAGTGGAAACCTCAGCCGGACTTCCTTGCAGATGAAACATGAATAGGCCATAAACCTGGACTAGAGACTTGTGTGGTTAGTGAGGTCGTGGTGTACACCCACGTCGGCTTTCTCTTGAAGCCTTCTTTCTTTATAGATGTTTGTTGCTACTTCTTGAGCTTGCGTTGGTTTTGCCCTTGAAGAGGAAAGGGTGATGTAGCAAAGTAGAAATAAGTATTCCCCTCAGTTAGAGAACCAAGGTATCAATGAAGTAGGAGACAACGCACAAATCACCAATACCTGCACAAACAATCAAACACTTGCACCCAACGCGATAAAGGGGTTGTCAATCCCTTCACGGCCACTTGCAAAAGTGAGATCTGATAGAGATAGATAAGACTAAACAAAAGATAAAGTAAATATTTTTGGAGTTTTTTTGGTTTATAGATCGGAAAGCAAAAGATTGCACAATAGTAGATTGGAAACTTATATGATGGAAAATAGAGCCCGGGCCATTGGTTTCAGTAGAGGCTTCTCTCAAGATAGCAAATAATACGGTGGGTGAACAAATTACTGTCGAGCAATTGATAGAAAAGCGCAAAGTTATGATGATATCTAAGGCAATGATTATGAAATATAGGCATCACGTCCGTGTGAAGTATACCGACTCATGCCTACATCTACTACTATTACTCCACACATCGACCGACTCCAGCATGCATCTAGAGTATTAAGTTCATGAAGAACAGAGTAAGGCTTTAATCAAGATGACATGATGTAGAGGAATAAACTGAAGCAACATGATGTAAACCCCATCTTTTTATCCTCGATGGAAACAATACAATACAATACAATACATCCCTCACTGCCCCTTCTATCACTAGGAGAGGACACCGCAAGATTGAACCCAAAGCTAAGCACTTCTCCCATTGCAAGAAAAACCAATGTAGTTGGCCAGACTACACCAATAGTTCGAAGAGAATTACAAAGATATCAAATCACGCATAAAAGAATTCAGAGAAGATTCAAATAATATTCATAGATAAGCTGATCATAAATCCACAATTCATTGCATATCGACAAACACACAACAAAATAAGATTACATCAGATAGATCTCCAAGAATATCGAGGAGAACATGGTATTGAGAATCAAAGAGAGAGAAGAAGCCATCTAGCTACTAGCTATGGACCCATAGATCTATGGTAAACTACTCACGCTTCATCAGGAGGGCAATAGTGCTGATGTAGAAGTCCTCCGTGATCGAGTCCCCTCTAGCAGGATGGCGGAAAAGGCCCCAAGGTGGGATCTCACGGGAACATAAGGTTGTGGTGGTGGAAAAGTGTTTTCGTGAATTCTTCTGGTGGTTTGCGAATCTATGTGAATTTATAGGAGGAAGATCTAGGTCAGGGGGTCATCAAGGGGCCCAGAAGGTAGGGGGCGCGCCCTCCACCCTTGTGGCCACCTCAAGGCTCTTCTTCCTTGCACTCCAAGTCTTCTGAGTGTCTTTTGGTCCAATAAAAATCATCGCAAAGGTTTTATTCCATTTGGACTCCGTTTGGTATTCCTTTTCTGTGAAGCACAAAAACAAGGAAAAAACAAAAATTGGCACTGGGCTCTAGGTTAATAAGTTAGTCCAAAAAATAATATAAAATAGCATATTAATGCATATGAAACATCCAAAACAGATAATATAATAGCATGGAACAATAAAAAATTATAGATACATTGGAGACGTATCAAGCATCCCCAAGCTTAATTCATGCTCGTCCTCGAGTAGGTAAATGATAAAAACAGAATTTTTGATGTGTAATGCTACCTAAAATATTTATCCATGTAATTTTTATTTATTGTGGCATAAATTTTCAGATCCATAAGATTCAAAACAAAAGTTTAATATTGACATGAAAACAATAATACTTCAAGCATAGTAACAAGGCAATTATGTCTTCTCAAAATAACATGGCCAAACAAAGCTTATCCCTATAAAATCATATAGTGTGGCTATGCTCCATATTCATCACACAAAATATTCAAATCATGCACAAACCTGATGACAAGGCAAGAAATTGTTTCATACTTTTGATGTTCTCAAACTTTTTCAACTTTCACGCAATACATGAGCATGAGCCATGGACATAGCACTATAGGTGGAATAGAATGTGGTTGTGGAGAAGAAAAAAAGAAGGAGATACTCTCCCATCAACTAGGCGTATCAATGGGGTATGGAGATGCCCACCAATAGATATCAATGTGAGTGAGTAGGGATTGCCATCCAACGGATGCACTAGAGCTATAAATTTATGAAAGCTCAAAAGAAAACTAAGTGGGTGTGAATCCAACTTGCTTGCTCATGAAGACCTATTCCATTTTGCGGAAACCCATCGTTGGAATATACCAGCCAAGTTCTATAATGAAAAATTCCCACTAGTATATGAAACTGACAACATAGGAGACTCTCTATCATGAAGATCATGGTGCTACTTTAAAGCACAAGTGTGGAAAAGGATAGTAACATTGCCCCTTCTCTCTTTTTCTCTTTTTTTGGCTTCTTTGGCCTCCCTTTTATTATTATTATTTTCCTCACATGGGACAATGCCCTCATAATGAAGATTATCACACTTTTATTTACTTACAACTCAAAAATTACAACTCGATACTTAGAATGAAATATGACTCTATAGGAATGCCTCTGGCGCTGTACCGAGATGTGCAATGACTCAAGAGTGACACGTAAGAAAGAATTATGAAAGGTGGCTTTCCCACAAATACGATGTCATGTAAAGCAATATGACAATGATGGAACGTGTCATAATAAAACAGAATGGTGGAAAGTTGCATGGCAATATATCTCGGAATGGCTATGGAAATGCCGTAATAGGTAGGTATGGTGGATGTTTTGAGGACGGCATAAGGTGGGTGTATGGTACCGGCGAAAGTTGTGCAGCACTAGAACGGCTAGCAATGGTGGAAGGATAAGAGTGCGTATAATCCATGGACTCTACATTAGTCATAAAGAACCTACATACTTATTGCAAAAATCCATTAGTCATTGAAACAAAGTACTACGTGCATGCTCCTAGGGGGATAGATTTGTAGCAAAAGACCATCGCTCGTCCCCGACCGCCACTCATAAGGAAGACAATCAAAAAATACCTCATGCTCTAACTTCCTTACATAACGGTTCACCATATGTGAATCACAAAACTTAACACAAGTATTTCTACAATTCACAATTACTCACTAGCATGACTCTAATATCACCATCTTTATATCTCAAAACAATCATTAGGAATCAAAATTCTCATAGTATTCAATGCACTTTATATGAAAGTTTTTATTATATCCCTCTTGGATGGCTATCATATGAGGACTAAATCCATAACCAAAGCAAATTACCATGATGGTTAAAGAGACTCTCAAAATAATATAAGTGAAGCGTGGGAGTTTAATAATTTCTACAAAATAAAGCCACCGTCGTGCTCTAAAAAGATATAAGTGAAGGACTAGAGCAAAATTGCCTAGCTCAAAAGATATAAGTGGAGCACATAGAGTATTCTAATAAATCACAATTCATGCGTGTCCCTCTCAAAAGGTGTGTACAACAAGGATAATTGTGGCAAACTAAAAAGTAAAGACTCGTATCATACAAGACGCTCCAAGCAAAACACATATCATGTGGTGAATAAAAATATAGCCTCAAGTAAAGTTACCGATAGACGAAGACAAAAGAGGGGATGCCTTCTGGGGCATCTCCATGCTTAGGCTCTTGGTTGTCCTTCAATATTAGCTTGGGATGCCTTGCGCATCTCCAAGCTTAGGCTCTTGCCACTCATTATTCCATATTCCATCAAATCCTTACCCAAAACTTGAAAACTTCACGACATAAAACTCAACAGAAAATCTCATAAGCTCTGTTAGTATAGGAAAATAAATCACCACTTCGGGTCCTGTTGTGAACTAATTCTTTATTTATATTGGTGTAATATTTACTGTATTGTAACTTTTCCATGGTTCATGCACCCCAATACTACTCATAGATTCGTCAAAATAAGCAAAAAACACATACAAAACTGAATCCGTCAAAAACAGAACAGTCTGGGTAATCTGTAACTCCCGAATACTTTTGTAACTCCGAAAATTCTGAACAATTAGGACAACATGGCCAATTTGCATACAAATCTTTTGAAAAAAGAATCAGATCAAAATCACGTTTCTGTAAAAAATGAAAATTATTTTCCTATGCGCAAAATTTTCTCTTTTTTAGAATGATCAAAACAACTATCATCGTAAGCCATCCCAAAGGTATTAGTTGGCACAAAAACTAATTGAAACACCGAAACACAATTACTACATAGGTAATAATGTGTATTTTATTCAAGAACAGTAGGAAAAGAAAAAACTCAAAAATAAAATTGGGTTGCCTACAAACAAGCGCTATTGTTTAACGCCCTTAGCTAGGCATAAAAACACAGAGATCTAGGTATTGTCATCTTTGGTATGCAATCCGTACGTAGCTCTCATAATAGATTCATATGGAAACTTAATTTTCTTTCTAGGAAAGTGTTCCATTCCCTTCCTTAACAGAAATTAAAATCTAATGCTTCCTTCTTTCATATCAATGATTGCACCAATCGTTCTAAGGAAAGGTCTACCAAGAATAATAGGACATGTGGGATTGCAATCTATATCAAGAACAATGAAATCTATGGGCACATAATTACTATTTGCAACAATAAGAACATCATTAATCCTTCCCATATGTTTCTTAATAGTGGAATCTACAAGAAGCAAATCTAAAGAACAATCATCAAATTCTCATAAACCTAACGCATCACATAAATTTTTTGGAATTATGGAACGCTAGCACCCAAATCACACAAAGCATGGCACTCATAATCTTTAATCTTAATCTTAATAGTATATTCCCACTCATCATAAAGTTTTCTAAGGATAGAAACTTCCAATTCAAGCTTTTCTTGAAAAGATTGCATCATAGCATCAACGATATGTTTAGTAAAAGCTTTGTTTTGATTATAAGCACGAGGGGAATTCAACATGGATTGCAACAAGGAAATACAATTTGTTGAAAAAAATTATTATAATTAAATTCCTTGAAATCCAAAAGAGTGGGTTCATCGCTACATAAAGTTTTGACCTCTCCAATCCCACTTTTATCAATTTTTGCATCAAGATCTAAAAACTCCAAATCATTGGGACTCCTTTTAACTCAAGTTGACACATCTCCAGTCCCATCTTTATCAAGATTTATATTGCAAAACAAAGATTCAATAGGAGTCACATTAATCACTTTAAGATCATCATTATTTTCACAAAAACTAGAAGAACACAGTTTTACAAACCAATCTCGTTTAGCACGCATCTTAGCGGTTCTTTCTTTGCACTCATCAATGGAGATTCTCATAGCCTTTAGAGATTCATTTATATCATGCTTGGGTGGAATAGATCTAATTTTCAAAGAATCAACATCAAAATAAATCCCAACCACATTCCTAGCCAAATCATCAATCTTAAGGTATTTTTCTTCAACCAAAGCATTGCAATTCTTTCGCGAACTCATAAATTCTTTAACACTATTCTCAAAATCAGATGGCATCTTATTGTAATTTCCTTAAGAATTGTTGTAGGAATTACCATAATTATTAGAGGAATTACTAGAAAATGGCTTAAAATTAAAATTACCTCTATACGCGTTATTACAAAAATTGTTCCTACCAACAAAGTTCACATCCATATATTCATTATTATTTTCAATCAAAGTCGACAAAGGCATATCATTAGGATCAATAGAAGCACTTTTGCTAGCACATAATTTCATAAGTTCATCCATCTTTCCACTCAAAACATATATCTCTTCAATGGCATGCACTTTTTTACTAGTGGAAGATCTTTCAGTATGCCATTGAGAATAATTAACCATAATATTATCTAGGAGTTTAGTAGCTTCTCCTAGAGTAATTTCCATAGAAGTACCTCCCACGGCCGAATCTAAAAGATTTCTAGAAGCAAAATTCAATCCGGCATAATTTTTTTGTATAATCATCCACAAATTCAAACCATGAGTAGGGCAATTTCGTATCATCAATTTCATGCTCTCCTAAGATTGTGCAACATGTTCATGATCAAGTTGCTTAAAATTCGTAATATGGTTACTAAGGGAGATGATCTTAGCGGGAGGAAAATACTTGGAAATAGAAGCATCTTTAGACTTATTCCATGAATCAATACTATTTCTAGGCAAAGACGAAAACCAAGTTTTAGCACGATCTCGAAGTGAGAACGGAAATAGCTTCAATTTAACCTGCATTTCAATTATGCGTGCAATGATGAATCACTCCTGCCTGCTATAGTGTACATTTAGGCATCATCATACATGGCATAACCTAATACATGTGCATTTCATTATAGAATCTGAAATATGCAATGTTTATGTTAGTTCATACATTGCACATGATGTTTAAATGACCGTTAAATCTGGTCAGTCAAGTGATGGTCTTTAAGCCTCCTTCTATGCTTCTTTTCTTGATATGTAAGATTTGCTCACACATCTGTTCAATTGCTTGTTTGTGTCAGCCAACCATACTAGGATTGATTGCTTTGATTACTTGTTATTCTAGACCTAACAGAGCTTGTCAACGATTTAAGCACTAAGGGCTGCTGTAGTGTGGGGCTTGTATAACTCATAGGTGACATAAATGTTTGGCTATACACTAAAGTAGGCTCTCCAAGAGTACGTGGAAATCCAGTTTGAAGCTATGCCTAGTTTTTACATAGTGCACACATAGTAAATGCCCATTTCATTGTGTGAATGAGATGTGGCATGTTTCATTATGTGGTGTTGTTTTGTTATAATATCATCCTTTTGTGTTGTTTACAGACTAGAAAGTATGCATATTTATCTTCCAAGGAATCCAGTAACTAGTATGTGTCGCCTTGCAGAGGGGGTGCAATGAAGATAAGGTTGAGGATTTCCATGTACAAGATGTTAGGAAGGATCCTTGCAAGAGAAGGAGGAGCAGCGCTGAGCCTGTTCAACCAGTTAAGGTAAGTCACACTTTATTACAATTACCAGGACATCCTATTTGTCTGACATTGTGCTTGCGTAGGGTTCTTCACCTGTAACCCAGTCATTGGGCCATTGATTAAAACCCCCTCCACTCACTACTATATGATGTTCTATCTTTTTTGTAAATCAAATGTATGTAAACACATTTTAATGTGTCTGTTCACTCATTATGGATGTAGTCTACTTTTAAATATCTAAAACATCTGATAGTAGTGAACACTGTGAAACTGCTTCCTGCCATGCTGGAGTTGTCGATGTCATAAATGTCATAACCAAACACATATTCACATCATTAGCCTCCCTATCATTACTAGGATATTGTAACTAGTCGAGATACTTAATAGGGGGGAAACAATATTATATTACTTGTTCCTTTATATAGTAAATGTAGCGAAAGCCGAAAACTGGCTGTCATGATGCGGCGAGAGCTGGTCAGCAATCCGGCAACTTACTAAATCTCTAGTGATTTCTTTTGTATTATACGAAGGACTGGCTCTTCTCAGTCACGCGCCTAAGGCATCTAAGTTCGAATAGTCGCATAGACACCAGGGGCTATCTTATAGTCCCATTGTCAAACTCCTATTGCTAAGCGAGGGTGATAAAGCCGCATAGTCTGATTACCTGGTTCGCTGCACTGACACCTCCTTCACAGACCAAGACGTTGGGTCAAGTGTGGTTATGTGCTATCCTGAACACCCCCGTAGTATCTATGTGGGGGCTGAAGCCGACCACTGGCAAACTCTCAGGGATAAAAACGGTCGCACAGGAGGAAAAACACTTTATGATAAACGGCACAAATACATTACAAAATCCTTGATTTATAATACAACGTCTGGGAAGTTTGGATACATTCAGTCGAACATGATATCCTTCGAGCATTGACCCTCTATCAAACGGGCACCCTCTAGGACGTCTTTGAAATAGTGCTCAGGCTTGCGGCGGTCCTTGCCTCCTGGAGGCCCTCGACCGCCACGACGGCGACCTTCATTTTTGCCAAGTGCATCTTGACACGGGTGAGGCCATCCGCACACCTTCTATACATGATGAGCGCTTGACCGTGACAACTCAGGGCAGAGCGTCGACGAGTCGCAGCACCAGGCCAAAATAGCTGCTTGGAATGGGTTCGGTTGGCCACAGCGGGACTATGATGTCCCTCATGGCCAATCAATCCGGACATCCTATGCAGCTCAGCCCACTGCGCCATTTGGTCATTCAATAGCGTTGGGCGCTCCTGCATCGTGAACTGTGTCCAGAATAGCTTCTCCGCCGTGTGCCCCTCCTCTGCTCGGAAGAACTATGCGTCATCGGCGACACTCTTCGGAAGATCCTCAAAGGCATCTGGAGCAATCCACAGTCGAGTGAGCAAGGCATACTTCTAGGTGCCGAATTTACTCTGTAAGAGAAAGGGCTTACCAACCACTATCTGTCTGGCCTGCTTGATCTCCTCACGCGCCGCTCGGGATTCGGCCCGCCCCTCCTTGGCCTCTTAAAGAGCCTTGTCAAGTTTGGTTGCCTAGGCTTTATTCTTCTCTTCTAGGGACTCGCACTTGCTGGTGGCATCCTTGAGCGCTTGCTCCTTTTTGGTCACCCGCAACTCTTATTGGTGGTGGACGACCTGTTGGGACTTCAAGTCCTCGGCCGCTTTATCAGCGGCTGCTTTGTTCACCCTTGCCCGCTCCTTGGCCAGGGCAAGTTCACCTCTGAGGGTCTCAACCGCAGTAGTGCTTCCTACAATCATACACATAGCAGCGCATGAGCTTCAGCTCAAAGTCTGCATATTAATACATGCATGATTGAGATATTTTGAAACATATCTTGCGCTTCATGAAACCTATTGTTGATGGGACGAGATCCTCATCGGCCAGCGCTAGCTTACGCTTGAGCTCGGATTCTTCGGCGGCCTGGGCGGTTGCCGATAGCAGTGAAGCCTATTCCTCAAAATAGACAAGCACATTATCTCCTACGAATATTATCGGTCCTTTGTTCAGCTTTTTTCCAAAAGCCGAACAGAGTCTTAGGGGCTACTATCTATATACAGGCATATTTTTCATATGAAAAGCGGTCAAGAATATTACATCGCATACCTCAAAGCCTGTTAGCAGGCTAGTGAAGGCTTCGTTTAGCCTGCTCTTGGCGGACTGAACCTTTTCAACCACCACACCCAGCAGGGTGCGATGCTCCTCCATGATGGAAGCACATTGCAGTGCCTCCATCAGTATGTTCGGCGCCTCCGGATTAGTAGAAGTTGCCACTGGAGATGGCGCTCCCCCCTCCGAAGGGGGTCGCTTATTCGGTTGCAGAGCCACTTGGGTTTCCGGAATGGTGTTTGGCTGGGGGCCAGAATGGTCAAGGCCCCCACCGTCAGTCTCCACGGGGATTGCTCCCCCCGTATTCTTGATAGGCAAGGCATTACCCTCTAGCTCTGTTTTGGTGGCCTCCCGTACCGCTCCGTTGCCCGGAGAGGCCCTTCGGGACAACACTTCGATGTCATTCGTGGCGATAGGCGGGGAGGCTTGTGGAGGCGACTCGCTCTCCATCATCCCCGGATCTAAAGAATTCCCGACCGACAATTGTTGGGGGAGGTCGCGGGCCGGACTACATCATACAATGTGTTAAGACCACAATTATAAAAAACAGACTTATATAATGCATCCTCGGATACTTACGATGCAGCGAGGGGCTTCGACCTGGGGCGCCACTCGGGGATGGCTTTGGCATACGAATCTGAGCCGTCCAGGAGGGATATTTTCCCCCTCTTGGCGCCTCCGCCTCTGCGTATGCAGAGGCCGCCCTTTTTTCTTCCTCCCCTTCAGGGGAGAATTGCTTTCTGCCTCCTCCTCCTCTTCATGTTCATCTTCCTCGTGGGAGGAATGAGTTTCGGTCACTCTGGAGACTGCGTCCGAAGTACCTTTACGGAGGAGACCACCTCTGGCCTCCTTGCTCTTCTTCTTGGCCTTTTTCTCTGGCGCCTGATAGGGCGCCGGGACAAGCATCCTCATTAACAGAGGATCAGCTGGGTTTTCGGGGAGTGGAGCCGGACACCTGACCCGCTCCACCTTCTTTGTCCATCCCTGTTTACAGGATGGAATTCTCAGTGCACCCCCTTTGATTGATGAAATAAGTTATGTTCGGAAATTTAGCACTTACCGGAGAGGCCGGATGATTGCAGTCAAGGCAGATGTCCTCGGACGTCTTTGGCCACGACTTTTGAGTCTTGAAGAGCAGCTTCCAGATCACTTCGTGCGTCGTGCCGAAGAACCTCTGCAGGATCCGCGACCCTTCCGGATTGAACACCCACATGCGGAGAGGTTGGCGTTAGCAGGGAAGAGTTCGGCATATGAGCATCACCTGGATCATGTCAGTGAGGCTAGTTTTCTTCTCTATGATACTTTTGATGCGCCTTTGGAGCATCAACACCTCGTAGGATGATCCCTAGTCCAGACTCTTGTTGGTCCATGACGCAAGCCGCAACGGGGGTCCGGATCTGAAAGTAGGAGCGGCTGCCCACTTGGTGCCGCGGGGTTCGGTGATGTAGAACCACTCCTGCTGCCATGTCTTGACGGTCTCCACAAAGGCCCCTCTAGGCCAGATAATGTTGGGGACTTTTCTCACCATGGCGCCGCCATAATCCGCGTGCTGCCCGTCGACCACCTTCGGCTTCACGTAGAAATCCTTGAGCCACAGGCCGAAGTGTGGGGGGATGCGGAGGAATGCCTCACACACGACGATGAATGCCGAGATGTGGAGAAAGGAGTTCGGGACTAGATCGTGAAAATATAGCCCATGTAATAGAATATGAGACCATGAACAAAGGGGTGGAGGGCAAACCCTAGTCCGTGGAGGAAGTGAGGGATGAACACAACCCTCTCACCGGCCTCTGGAGTGGGGATGACTTCCTCTTTGGCAGCGAGCCTGTGTTTGATTTCCGTTGTCAGGTACCTCGCCTCATGGAGCTCCTTGATGTCCTTCTCCGTCATGGGGGAGGCCACCCACTTGCCTTGAGAGCCGGATCCAGACATGGTTAGAGTGTTTGGTGGTGATGGAAAAGATTGAAGCTTGGGTGCTGGAGCTAGAGGACGAAAGGATTGAGGAAGAAGAAGGCGTGGGGTAAAAATATGGGTTATTATACCCTTATAAAGGCAGTAAATATCAAGCGCCCCCTCACAAGCCTTAAAACTCGCGTATTCCCAAGGGGTCGTGCGAACGGCACAGTTGGATTATCCATACCGATTTGATGAGAATCCCGCAATAAGGGGACACGATCGCTGCTTTGACAAGACGTGTCAATAGAGGTTGCGCCTCGAAACACGAAGCGGGAGGCCACAAAACGATTCGAAATAATGATAAGGCTAGATGTAACTTCTCACCAAAAAAGCTCTTGGAGTATTCGGAGGAGGAACCCGCCTTGCAATGCCGAAGACAATCTGTGCGCCGGACATATCATCATTGGAGCCTTGTTTAGGGGCTATAGAGGGAGTCCTGGATTAAGGGGTCCCCAGACATCCGGGCAATGTGACATGGGTCGGACTGATGTGTCGTGAAGATACAAGATGGAAGGCCTTCCCCCGTGTCCGGATGGGACTCTCCTTTGCGTGGATGGCAAGCTTGGCGTTTGGATGTGTAGTTTCCTTTCTCTGTAACCGACTCTGTACAGCCCTAGGCCCCTGCGGTGTCTATATAAACCGAAGGGTTTAGTCCGTAGAGGCTAAGACAAATCATACAGGCTAGACATCTAGGGTTTAGCCATTATGATCTCAAGGTAGATCAACTCTTGTAACCCATATACTCATCAAAGTCAATCAAGCAGGAAGTAGGGCATTATCTCCATTAAGAGGGCCCGAACCTGGGTAAACATTGTGTACCCTGCCTCCTGTTAACTTCGATCCTCAAACGCACAGTTCGGGACCCCTTACCTGAGATCTACCGGTTTTGACACTCACAACCAGCTCTGTTCCGGCGAGCTCCAGTCACCCTAGCTCTAGCCACAGTCACCGTTGGATGTGCCACCCCGCCCGCTCCGCATAGATGCTTTCCGCGCTTCCAACCGCCCTCTATAGCGCAAGTCCAATGAACTTTCGACGTCACTCGGGCCGTACCATCCTAACTCCGGAGACTGCTGATGTGGCGCGGCCATCAGCAACTAATCCCCCCTAATTAGCCCTCTAACAGACACTTACAACCCCCACCATAGGTTCAAACCCGAGTGAGCGTCAGGTGTGACCGGGATTAACCCTGGGTCACTGACAAGTGGACCCCCCTGGTTAGGTTTGAATGAGATGTGGCTTGTTTCATTATGTGGTGTTGTTTTGTTATAATATCATCCTTTTGTGTTGTTCATAGACTGGAAAGTATGCATATTTATCTTCCAAGGAATCCAGTAACTAGTATGTGTCGCCTTGCAGAGGGGGTGTAATGAAGATAAGATTGAGGATTTCCATGTACAAGATGTTAGGAAGGATCCTTGCAAGAGAAGGAGGAGCAGCGCTGAGCCTGTTCAACCAGTTAAGGTAAGTCAGACTTTATTACAATTACCAGGACATCCTATTTGTCTGACATTGTGCTTGCGTAGGGTTCTTCACCTGTAACCCAGTCATTGGGCCATTGATTAAAACCCCCTCCACTCACTACTATATGATGTTCTATCTTTTTTGTAAATCAAATGTATGTAAACACATTTTAATGTGTCTGTTCACTCATTATGGATGTAGTCTACTTTTAAATATCTAAAACATCTGATAGTAGTGAACACTGTGAAACTGCTTCCTGCCATGGTGGAGTTGTCGATGTCATAAATGTCATAACCAAACACATATTCACATCATTAGCCTCCCTATCATTACTAGGATATTGTAACTAGTCGAGATACTTAATAGGGGGGAAACAATATTATATTACTTGTTCCTTTATATAGTAAATGTAGCTAGGCCATGGATGTTATTGAGGCGTGCATGTATGCATGCTGCCAACTCAACAATTCAATTGCTTGTTTGTTTCAGGCATAGTTAAATTGCTCTTTTCAATTGCTTTATTTGTCCTCAGTTAATGAGATGCCCAAACAATGATGCCTGATGTTGGGTACTTGTATAACTATTAGTTGACATAATTAAAGGCCTTACCATATAATTACTCTAGCGAAGTGTGCCTGATGTTTTGAAGTCTATTAACCAACTATTACTTCATGAGGCTCACAATCTGGTTTATATTAGGCTAATGATTGCATAGTTTTGCTTGCTGTAGTAGGTTTGTATGAATCCCTCTGCTATTCATTATGCTCTCTAAGACTTTAGTTGAGCTACAGAATGGCCAACTGCTTGCTTACTTATACGCAACATGCTATCTAAATTTGTAACCTGTATGTGTTTTGGATTTGGCCCCAACATTATGCTCCTCTAGTGAGCTAAGAGAGATTTCTGTATGCGGGCTGCATAGACTACCATTTTATAATTCTTTTGGGAAAACTTTGTTTTTGCCACTCTAGCTTTTGATCACTTTTGATATACCACTCTAGAATTTCACATTTCACTTTTGCCACTCTTAGTTTTTGACAATATATCACAATTGCCATTCCATGGAAAAAGCAATAATTTTAGAGTGGCAATTGTGATACATTGTCAAAATCTAAGAGTGGCAAAATTGAAATGAAAAGTTATTGCTTTTGCCACGGAATGGCATTTGTGGTGTATTGTCAAAAACTAAGAGTGGCAAAAGTGATATGTCAAATTCTAGAGTGGCATAAGCAAAATAGGCAAAGCTAGAGTGGCAAAAACAAAGTTTCCCCCCACTTTTTAAAATATCACCTTCTTATGCTTCATGACATGTAACAATATCATTAGTCCTGTTTTGCTATGTACAAAATAGTCTGTCTTGCTCACTTCACTGTTGTAACTATATTTTTGCCCTAGTCATGTGTACTTACAGAAACATTTTAGGATGAAGTGACATCAACACAAAGATCTGCGAGGAGTGCGGCATGGCCGTTACCAAATGATTATGGATTGGAATTGGAATGTGTTGATGTTCTCGAGCATCAACTAGAGGTGGAAAGACAATGTGTACATGATTCTCAACATGCAATCAACAAGTTGAGACTGGACTTGCAGGTATTAGATGCAGGAGTCAAAAAATGAAACGAGACACTGAAGTAACCATGAAGGAATTGGAGATTTTGCAGACTGAAATTTGTGCTATCTGAATTTGGCCAATCCTATTCGCTGAAGAGGTTATAGTTCAAATGGTAAGTTCTATTGATGAGTGTCCATGATGTATGAGCTTTGTTTGCCTAGTGTATGTAATTTTCTGTTTGTGTACGCTTTATTATCACTGGTGCCGAACTATAATGCCTAGTGGGTATTATCGGTTCTCATTTCTTCATTGTATAGTGTAGGATTATTCTACGTTTCTATGCCTTAGTCTCTTTATTTTATATTGTATGTTTTTTAGAGGCGATAGTATAGAGTAGGATAATTCTTTGAATATGCTATCATTGAAACGGGGGCCAACATGCCCAAACATTTCCTGGACGCCATACGAACGAACAAACATGCGTAGTCAAAGCGGGCCTTAATTGGGCTGGTCAAAATAATATTTAGTGGATCCCAAATGATGTGGCCCACCGGAACAACGGCTCTTGGCAAGCTCGATAGGGTCGTATAAATGGAAATGGCCCGCGGGCCTCTAGCAGGCCGAAATAAATGCCAATTTTGTCTCGGCTCTTTTACTTTACGGGCTAGTAAGAGGCCGGAAGTGTTTTGGGCCAGAGGAGGCCAAATTTGCAAACTAGGCTTTTAACAGGCCGAATGTCGTGTCGGCTTGAAAATTTTCCCTACAGAACGTGGGCCCCTAATGGACCCAAAATTAGGTTACACAGTCAAAGGCCCAACTATTGTGCAGGTCGTTAACATGCTGAAAGATAAAATGGGTTAGGAATTGGCCCATTTACCGAATGGGCTGAGGATAGGCCTAAAGTCACAACGGGCTAGAAGTTGGCCCAACTATAGAATGGGTCGAGAAAAGGCCGAAAGACGTTTTGGGCCGTTAATAGGCTGGAACTGGCGATGGGCTGCTCATAGGCCGAAAGAATCTTGGGCCGTAATTGGCCCAAAGACGTAGTGGGCTGTTAACGGGCTGAAACTGACGATGGGCTGGAAATTGTCAAATATAGAATGGGCCTTTGACGGGCCGATTATGTGTAACTCATATGGGCTATGCTTGTGAATGGACCTAACTCAAGTAGGCCGCTAATGGGCCGGCCCGCTTATTTTGACAGGCCCGGCCTTTTAACCTGAATGGGCCACTATTGGATCGAGACACGTGTCGACGTATCATAGGCGCGTCCCGTCCATTCGTTGGATGAAAACTGTCTGAACGCTGGGCCAACACGTGGATCTTCCAGTGAATGAGAATTTTACACGTGGAAATTCCCCATTGGTCCGGGTTGTTAACGGGTTATCGAATCCAAACCGGAACCCGATAGCTTAATGGCACCCGTTACAGTGGATGCCACGTGTCAGTTACCCTTGACGAAAGCACTTCTATGACATGCGATTTATTGTCATGGAAGTGGACACATCTTTGATGATAATTTTCGTAATGTCATGGAACACTTCTACGACAGCACATGTATGACTATCTTGATTCTGTCATAAAATTGTCATGGATGTACATGCATGATAGAAATCATGACCTACTGTGACAAACACGTATCATCACGGAAGTGGATTTTTGTAGTGGAGGGTCTTGTGCTGCTTTCTCCTCGTGCTCCGTTTGGTTAGCTTGAGGTTGAGGTCGTGGAATTCTTGCACGGTTCCTCATTTCTTGGCACTACTCAAGGCGTGCGGCTTCTTCTTATCGCTCTCGTAGGAGGGCCTCTTCTTGTTCACGCACACGAGGTTGAGTTCATTCATGTCTTGTGTGGATTCGTGTAGGGCACGTTGATCTTCTAGGGATTGTTCTTCACGACATTGTTTCTCTTGTTGAAGGGCGTCGCCATCTTGGTTTTCTTGGTGATGTTGGCATATTGGAGCTTGCTCTTGGACCGTAGGATCATTAGCTTTTCAACGATGTCGCTCACTTTCCCGTAGACGGTCTCATAAACCATTGCCGTGAAATGGGTTTTTTGGAGCTTGATGATCCTCATGGTCTTGATGATGTGGTGGACGAGTCCAAGGTAGACTTGCTTCCGAAGAGGATTCCGAAGAATATCAGCTTGAGTGGCACCGTCTTGATGATGAGGAGTTGTAATTGAGTGGGTGGGCATCATGGCTTGAATATCGTCCATGAGAGTTTCCATTGATGTGTCGAAGTAGTCTCTTATTCGTGCTTCAGATTACCTCAAGTCGGTGGCGAGTTGATCGATGCGGTCGCCCGATGCTTCATTCGCTTGGTGCAAAGCTCTATGCGCACCAAATAGTTGAGTCTTGATGATGTAGTTTTCGTGCTCCTCTTCTTGCTCAATAAAGAGTGTTTGGTAGAAGTGCTTGGCCTATCCATCATCTCAAGAAAATTATGTGAGTGGAAGAAAGGAATGAACTAGACCAAATGTACCTTCTTCGATGTTGAAGATGGACCAATGCTCACTCAATAGAGTATTATGAAAATAGCAGAATTGGTACAGGATCTTGTTGATTCTCACACCTACACAAATAAAGCCTTTGGAGTAGCTTGGTGTAATGACCTGAGACCGACGCTTCGGACACCTTCCTTGTTTTTCGTTGTCGCCGTGTGTTTTATTTGTTTCTTGCATTCATCATCGCATCATCCGCATTGCATCTGCATGTTTTCATAAAACTCGTTGTCGTTCGTACTTGCTGCTTCTCCCCTTGAATTTGTTGATCGTTCCGAGACCAACTGGGTTTTTCGAGTCCATCTTGTCTGACCGTTTGACCCTCTCTACACTTTTGTCAAACCTCTCGCGCGCGAGTCCGAAACTGTCCTGAACCCGACCCGCTCAGTCATCACCGTTGGATCCAAATCATCCCCAAACATCCCTAAATCAAGTTCAGGTTCTTATTTGGACTCCCCTTAGCATTTATTCTCGACTATCCGATTACTACCCGAGGGATCCGATAGCCCACCTAACCTACCCCTCCAACCGGAGCCATCGGATCGCGCTCGGAGGGCTTTGAAACCCCCTCAACCTCCCAACCCCAGACCCCTACCTATAAATGGACACCCTACCCCTTCCATTTTCGAAACCTTAGCTCCCCTCCTCGTTTTCCGCACCCACCCTTTCCATCGCCGCCACTTGGCGCCTCGTCCTCCACCTCCCAGCCGTCGCAGCCCGCGAAGCCCATCCGGGGCCCGCCTGGGCCCGTACGCCGTCGCTTTGCTTGAGTGCCCGCAGCGGTGCGCCCGCATCCACGGGAGGAGGCCGAGCTCCTCGTCACCTCGGATCCCCGCGCGCCTCCCTCTGGCGGACGACTTTGCTGCCACCGGAGTTCGCCGGAGCAGCCTATCGTCAGGTTGTCTCGCTCCCTGCCATCTCCCTCCTTTCTCCTTTTCTCTGCTTCCTTTGGCCACCCCTCACCTCTCGATCTCTCTATGCTTCTCTAACAGGGAGCCCCGACCCACCATCATGGTCAACTGCTGCCGGTTCTCCGCCATCAATGCTGGAAACGGACGGATCAGGTGGATGTCGTCCGAATACATGCCTCACCGCTGACTCCCGGCCTCTGCCGACATTCCCGCGGCCGCACCGGAGTTCCCACGCAGCCGCGCCTTCTTCACCTGCGCTGCTCAATATCGAGCAGAGCGTAGCCATGCCCGTTGACGGTGCTGGCCAGCTATGTGGGCTACCAGGCGCGCCAGGCCCAACGCACCCCACCTGCTTCCCCTTCGACCTCCATGGCCAGCTCTACCCGGCCCAAGCCAGATCCGGCCTGCCCGGCATCCTCCACCGAGCCGGCCAGCTGCACTGACCAGGTCAGGCCTAATGTGAGCATCTTCTCTTGAACGAATTGTTGGGCCAGCCACTTTCGGCCCAACTTCTATTTTTTTTCACGAACGAATTTAGCTATTATCCAGGAGTTTGGCAGATTTGCAGAAAAACCCTCCATGTTCATGCATAACATTTCTCACAAACTATGCATCATATGTAAAAACTTAATATATGTAAAATGCTTATAATTTTGTCTAGTTTCATAATATGCAACTTTCATCGATGTTAAAAATGTTTAAAATGATGTTTTCATATAATTTGCATAATGACATTCTAAAATGGTTTATTTCATAACTAAATAACAATAGCTCCAAATTTAATAAACTTTATATGTAAATGGGGTGGAAAATGCATATTTTAACATGGTTCACTTACTTATCATATTTAACAAATCTAAAAATTGTGTATAGGGCAGATTAGTACCATATCCAACCGGAGCCATCAGATCGCGATCGGAGGGCTCTGAAACCCCCTCAACCTCCCATCCCTAGACCCCTGCCTATAAATGGACACGCTACCCCTTCCATTTTCGAAACCCTAGCTACCCCTCCTGGTTTTCCACAGCCACCCTTTCCACCGCTTGGCGCCTCCTCCTCCACGTCCCAGCCGCCCCAGCCCGGGAAGCCCATCCGGGGCCCGCCCAGGCCCCTACGCCTTCGCTTCATTTGAGTGCCTGCAGTGGTGCGTCCGCATCCACGGGAGGAGGCCGAGCTCCTCATCACCTTGGATCCCCTCACGCCTCCCTCTGGCCGAAGACCGTGCTGCCACCGGAGTTCGCCGGAGCAGCCTATCGTCAGGTCGTCCCGCTCCCTGCCATCTCCCTCCTTTCTCCTTTTCTGTGCTTCCTTTGGCCACCCCTCACCTCCTGATCTCTCTCTGCTTCCCTAACAGGGAGCCCCGACCCGCCGTCGTGGTCAACTACTACCGGTTCTCCGCCATCGCTACTGGAAACAGATAGATCAAGTGGATCCCATCCGGATCCGTGCCTCACCGCCGACTCCCGGCCTCTGCTGATATTCCCGCGGCCGTGCCGAAGTTCCCACACTGTCACGCCTTCTTCACCTGCGCTGCTCAAGATTTGTTAGATGAGCAAGTAGTAGGAATTTTAATGATATCACAGACGAGAGTAATTGTCGGCGTTCTAGGAACGGGGGTCCCCAGACTTGCCTCCCTGCAGCCCACGTCGTGGCTCCTCCAGCGGCCTGGTACGGCCCATCTTCACCAGCAAAACACCCAAGACCCTCGCAAGGGGCCAATCCTCGTGAGGTGGACGACACAAGACCTCCTCAGGGGCAGCCTCGCTAGGCTGGCTCGCGAGGAGTGGAGAGATCAAGGCAAGGGGCACCTCGTGAGGTTCCCGTGATGTCAGCCATGACGACCAAGGCCAAGCGGGTGCCCGTTGGGCGCCATGGGGCATAGAGCACCAATTTCCTCTTTGGTGCTAAAGGAGTAGGCGCAGGTGAGGAGTCCCGAGGCATCACGCAAAGGTTTCCATATTGGTGCAACAATACCAAGAACAGCAGGACGGCGGGACGGAGGTCATCGCGGAGCCCACGAAGGTGTCACCACTAGAGCCTTTGGTAGGCGAAGACCACCTTTTGTCAGGATAGCTTGTACTAGCTCCCCCCCCTTCAAATTGGACGTTGTGGGATCCCTTCCCGCCTAATATGTTGGAAGAGGACCAGGGCCTCTATAAATAGGACTAGCCATCACCATAGGTGGAGAGAGAGAACTATTCCACCCTCATACGCACAAGCTCATCAAGCTCAAGAACACCTCTCCTAAGGAGGCTGTTCTTCCCTTGTACTGTTCACCCTCAGCCTACAAGGCAATCCACCGCACCACACTGGAGTAGGGTAGTACACCACATCGGTGGCCCGAACCAGTATTGAAAGGATCGAGAAGAGCTGTCTAGAGGGGGGTGAATAGACTCTTAACAAGAAAAAGTTACGATTTTTATTTTCTTCAAGTTAAGGTGGAATTTTAGTACAAGTTTAAACATTCACAATGCATATCAAGCAAGCATGACAAGAGTATATGAGCAGCGGAAAGTAAAGCATGCAATTTGCAAGAATGTAAAGGGATGGGATTGGAGTGTGCAAACGCAATAAGAGACACAGATGTTTTTGGCGTGGTTTCGATAGGTGGTGCTATCGTACATCCACGTTGATGGAGACTTCAACCCACGAAGGGTAATGGTTGCGCGAGTCCACGGAGGGCTCCACCCACGAAGGTTCCACGAAGAAGCAACCTTGTCTATCCCACCACGGCCATCGCCCATGAAGGACTTGCCTCACTAGGGTAGATCTTCACGAAGTAGGCGATCTCCTTGCCCATACAAACTTCTTGGTTCAACTCCACAATCTTGACGGAGGCTCCCAAGTGATACCTAACCAATCTAGGAGACACCACTCTCCAAAAGGTAATAGATGGTGTGTTGATGATGAACTCCTTGCTCTTGTTCTTCAAATAATAGTCTCCCCAACACTCAACTCTCTCCCACTGATTTGGATTGGGTTGAAAGATGATTTGAGTGGAAAGAAACTTGGAGAAGGCTAGAGATCAAGATTCATATGGTTGGAATGGAATATCTTGACCTCAACACATGAGTAGGTGGTTCTCTCTCAGAAAATGTATGATGGAAGTGTAGGCATGTTCTGATGGCTCTCTCCATGAATGAAGAGTGGGTGGAGGGGTATTTATAGCCTCCACACAAAATCTAACCGTTTCACACAAATCACCAAACTCGGTGGGACCAAATTAGAAAACTCGGTCGGGCCGATTCAGTTCATAATGTGACCATTAAGAATTTCGGTCGGAATCATATGATCAACTCGGTGGGACCGATGTGCTAGGTTAGGGTAAAACCTCATATCAGTTTGACCGATTACGCAAACCTGGTGAGACCAATTTTGGTAATAAGCAAAACAAAGAGTTGGTCAAGCAAACTCGGTGGGACCGATTGCATATCTCGGTTGGACCGAAATTATTGCAATAGGTAACAGAGAGTATTCAAGCCCATCTCGGTGAGACCGAGATCCGATCAGTGAGACCGAATTGATTAAGGTTGGTGGCTGTGGCTACGTCAAGTGAACTCGGTGGCGCCAGATGGAAAATTTCGGTGGGGCCGAGTTTGACTTTTGGTTTGGGACATATGTGGATATGAGAAAGTGGTTGAGGGCTTTTGAGAATATCACTAAGCACTTTGAGCAAGCAAGCCATTAAGCAACACCTCACCCCCTTTTAATAGTATTGGCTTTCCTATGGACTCAATGTGATCTTGAATCCCTAAAAGAAAAATGTAGAGTCTTGAGCTTTAGAGCTTGAGCCAATCTTTTGTCCTTAGCATTTTGAAGGGGTTCCACATCTTCTTGTCCACGCCACTCCATCTGTTGAACTTCTCCGAAATATACTAGATAAAAACATTAGTCCAACAAGAGATATGTTGACATTAATTACCAAAACCAGCCAGGGAGCACTTGTGCTTTCAATATCCCCCATTTTGGTAATTGATGACAACATACATCAAAGCTTTAGATAGAGATATATAGAATACTAAGTAAAGCCTTGGAAAGACATGTAACTTGCATAGGCTGCCCCTACATGTATGCAATCATGTCAATATGGAATGTAAGAGCATGTGATTTCATAATCATCACAGAGAAAGCAATGTGTTACATGTATCTTGGCTATATGCACCAGAGCAAATGATGTGAATATGGGAATTGTAACTTCATGTTCATGATTCTTCCTTGCAAGCAATATGTACATTAGCAAGAACTCTCCATGCACATGAGTGTGATGCATATACTTACCTTGTGGTCTTGAGCTATCTTAGGAAGAGATGAACCTGAGTAAACAAGGTTAGATAACACTGATACATCTACTACACAGAGCAAACAAAAGAAGCCACAAGAGTACCAAGACTGGGATGACATGTAGAGTGTGAGTACTGGGTACTCTATTGGATATAGACATGTCCCAAAAGGTAAAGAATTCAAATACTTCCTTCCCTAGTAGTCTTTTTCCCCTTGAATCTTGTATTGGATAATGGAGGAACATAGGGAAACAAAATCAGAGCAAAATAGATGATAAACATAAACAAGACATAGACATGTCTTTCCCCTCTTAAAGACATGTGACTTATCTCCTCTTGAACACCAAGCATATGGGGACTTTGATGTGATTACCTCTCTCTCCCTTTTTCTCTCTCTGTCTCTCCCCCTTTTGAAGAGAATAAGCTTTGATGTAATCTCTCTCTCCCCCTTTGACATCAATTTCCAAGAAGGGATCTTCTAGAGTGTGAGACAAAATATGTTTGATCCTTGAGTCACATAGAAAAGCAACATATAGATTGTGATGCTGGTAGAGGACAAGAATCATTGAGTGTAGCTGGAACAAAAATGCAGGAACAAGTGGCAAATTGTCTTTTCTGCAGTGAAGTCGGTGGCACCGAGTTGTGTTCTTCGGTTGCACCGAAAGGATTCGGTTGGACCGAAAGTACCAAGCCGGCATGTCCGAGTTCAAGATAGAAAAAGATCAATAATCACCTGAGCTCACTAGGAAAATAAGTTCTCACAGAGATTTGCAAGGAATTAACTTAAGGATTTGCAATGAACTGGATGCAGGGAATGCAGAACAAAAACAAAAATGGAAAAACTAGATGAAGTTTTCTTTTTGATAAGTGAAGCGGAATAAATATGCAAGGGACAAATGCAAAGACTCAGAGAAACACTTGAGAACTTCATCTAGAATTTGGCGGCCACAAAGTCATCTATGTTAGAGTATATTGACTGAGGAGTCAAGTGAGAACACTTGATCATAGGTCATACTCATAGTTTAAGCTCAAAATGGGGTTACCATTTTTCATTTAAGCTTTTGATGTATTCACATCTTGTTGAGCTACTTTGACCCATGACTTGGAGTAAAGCTTCTCTAAGATGGAATAGCATACCTTGGGTGGTGGTGTTGAACTTGATCATGTAGTTGAACTTGCATGGGGTGCTCAAGGTTGATGGAGCGCATCAATGGTTGGGAGCACCACTTGTAGTTTGAGTTCATCTACCTACATGGGTTAGTCTTGCAAGGAAGAGCACTTGTGTATCCAACATGACAATCATGAAATTTGATACCAAATGAAATTTGATATATAGAATTTGTGAAAGGATATGCTGAGGGGTTTCATGCTTCCTTGTCTTCAACCAGCATTGTATAGAGACTTGGTGATGCAGAGATTCCTCAAGATGTGAGTGAGTTGCAATATCATGGATTTAGATTCATTCAAGTACCTACAAGGGTTAGATAGCATGCAAGGGTACAAATATATCCAAGACATATGATCATCATAAGAGAAACATCAAGGATTAGTCAAAGGCTCATGCCTTGCATGTATCGGAATGGAGTTTCTACTCCAAGTTTGAAGCATCAATGATGTTCAATTCACCTCTCAAACAGCAAAATACTTTCTCATCAAGTGGTTTGGTGAATATATCCACCAATTGCTTATCGGTACGAACATGCTTAAGATCAATGTACCCTTTGGCAACATGATCTCGAATGAAATGATGACCAACTTCAATATACTTAGTTCGAGAATGTTGCATGGGATTGTGAGCAATATTAATAGCACTTTCATTGTCACAAAGAAATGGAACACGTTTCACATAGATCCCATAATCTTTAAGAGTTTGGGTCATCCAAAGTAATTGATCACAACATGAACCGGCGGTATTGTATTCCGCTTTGGCGGTGGATAAGGATACCGAGTTTTGTTTCTTGGAGGACCAAGACATGAGAGATCTACCAAGGAGTTGACAAGTACCCGAACTGGACTTTGTACCAACCTTGTCTCCGGCATAGTCTGAATCGGAGTAGCCAACAAGATCAAAAGAAGACCTCTTACGGTACCAAATGCCAAAATTTGGTGTATGTATTAAGTATCTCACTGTCCTTTTCGCAGCCTTAAGATGACATTCTTTGGGGCCTATTTGATATCACGCACACATGCACACACTTCGCATGATATCGGGATGGGAGGCACATAGATATAACAATGAACCAATTATAGAGCGATAAACCTTTTGGTCAACCGGTTTGCCATCCTTGGTCAAGTCAAGATGTCCACTAGTAGGCATGGGAGTTTTCATAC
Organism: Triticum urartu; assembly: GCF_003073215.2. Lineage (NCBI taxonomy): Eukaryota > Viridiplantae > Streptophyta > Magnoliopsida > Poales > Poaceae > Triticum > Triticum urartu. Next base: position 332,506,911 of record NC_053027.1, on the reverse strand, counting down.
TGTTGCTTTCTTGCATGTTGAACTTCTTGAATAACTCCTTGGTGTATTTTGTTTGAGAAACAAAGGTGCCTTCCTTAGTTTTCTTGATTTTCAAACCAAGGAAGAACTTGAGTTCACTCATCATAGACATCTCAAACTTCTCCAACATTAGCTTTCCAAACTTTTCACTAAAATGAGGGTTAGTTGAACCAAATATGATATCATCGACATAAATTTGGCACACAAATAATTCACCATTGACCCTTTTAGTAAAAAGAGTGGAATCAATCTTCCCAATCTCAAAGCCTTTTTCAATAAGGAACTTGGTCAAGCATTTATACCACGCTCTAGGAGCTTGTTTAAGACCATAAAGAGCTTTGTGAAGTTTGTAAACATGGCTGGGTTTCTTAGGATTAACAAAGCCGGGAGGTTGTTTAACATAAACTACCTCCTCAATTTCACCATTTAGGAAAGCACTTTTAATATCCATTTGGTACAAGGTGATATCATGGTGATTAGCATAGGCAAATAAGATGCAGATGGACTTAAGTTTAGCAACGGGGGCATATGTCTCACCGTAGTCCATACCTTCGACTTGAGTGTAGCCTTGGGCGATGAGACATGCGTTGTTGTGGACGACTTGACCATCTTCGTCTTGCTTGTAGCGAAACACCCATTTGGTACCAATGATGTTGTGCTTGTTGTCGGGCTTCTCGACCAATGTCCACACTTGATTTCTCTCAAAGTTGTGTAGCTCTTCATGCATAGCATTTATCCAATCCGGATCTTCCAATGCTTCGTCAACCTTCATAGGTTCAATGCTAGAGATGAATCAATAATGTTCACAAAAATTAGCCAAACGAGTTTTGGAGCGAGTGATTCTCCCAGTTTGAATATCGTTGAAGATTTGTTCAACAGGGTGGTCTCGTGAAAATCTTGCTCAAACTCGTGGGAGCTTTTTTTCAGTCGGGGTGGAGCATCTTCTTCATCATCTCGTTCTTCGTGTTGGCCTTCTTCATTGTTGACGTTGTCGTTCTCTTGTCGTGGTGGAGAAGGAGGTTGATGAGGTTCATCTTGGTGTACTTCCTCGTTTTCTTCATCTTGGCGTGTCCCACTTATGGATGCTTCCATGTCAAATCTTGGTTCACCTTGTCGTGAGGTAGAAGCTTCTACTTGGACGGACGAGTTACTCTCCTTCACCTCCGTTGGATGAATCTTGCCAATAGACAAGTCTTGGATTGCTTCCGAAGGGTCTTTGTCTCCTACATCAATTGGCAATTGCTCTACTTGCGAGCCATTAGATTCATCAAACTTCATATCTACCGTCTCTTCAACCTTTCGGGTGAAATTTTTGTAGACATGGTAAGTATGAGAGTTTGAGCCATAACCAAGTAGGAAACCCTCATGAGATTTAGGAGCAAATTTAGAACGATGATGCTTATCAAGAATGTAACACTTTGAGCCAAATACTCGAAAGAATCCAACTTGGGGTTTGTTACCGGTGAGGAGCTCGTATGCCGTCTTGCCGAGTAGCTTGTGAAGATACAAGCGATTTGTTGCATGACAAGCTGTCTCAACCGCTTCCGCCCAAAAGTGTTTTGGAGTCGTGTACTCATCAAGCATCGTTCTTGCCATCTCAATAAGAGTTTGTTTCTTCCTATCAACAACTCCATTTTGTTGAGGTGTGTACGCAGCCGAGAACTCGTGTGAAATCCCTTCTTCATCAACAAAGGTATCCACATTTGCATTCTTGAACTCCGTTCCGTTGTCGCTGCGAACCTTCTTGATCTTCACTTCAAATTGATTTTGGGCCTTCCTAGCAAAGTTCTTGAAGATCTTTTGGACCTTCGATTTATCATCAAGAAAGAACACCCACGTAAATCTTGAAAAATCATCAACTATAACTAGACCAAATGAGTTTCCACCGAGACTTTTGTAGGCATTGGGACCAAAGAGATCCATATGAAGTAGCTCGAGCGGTCTCCTCGTGGTCATGATGTTCTTCATGGGATGGCTTCCTCCGAATTGTTTTCCTGCTTGACAAGCACTGCACAATCTATCCTTGTCAAATATAATATCTTTTACTCCAAGGATGTAATCACCTTTAATTAGCTTATCAAGATTTCGCATGCCCACATGACCTAACCTTCTATGCCACAACCAGCCTTTCGAGGATTCGGCAATTAGGCCAGTTCTAGGTTGAGCCTTTCTAGTGAAATCAACAATATATAGATCACCTCCACATGTGTCGGTAAAGTCCATTTTATGATTATCTCTACGAAACACTTGGCAATCCACCTCAGTAAATAGGACATTGAAACCAAAGTCAGCAACTCTAGATATGGAAAGTGAATTGTAGCCAAGAGATTCAATGAGCATAACATTTTGTATAGAGCTATCATGTGAGATGGCCACCTTACCAAGGCCAACCACCTTACCCTTTGAGTTGTCACCAAAAGTGACATACTTTCGAGGGTCCTCGTTTTCAGCAAGCTCACAAAACATATCTTTGTCTCCGGTCATATGATCAGTACATCCACAATCAAGGACCCATTCCTTTCCTCCGGCCGTGTAGCCATGAAGATTAGCCATAAGACCAAAGTGTCTCGTAGACTCATCGAGATCAAGGTCACTATCATCATCCTTATCATAATATCCATGTTAAATATCGTCTTGTGATGGATCAATTCCTAGAGAGGGTAATTCATTAGATAAATGATCATCACAATAGTCATCTTTATGAATTCTAATGGCTTTGGAGATGATATTGCTAATGATTCCAACATCTCCTTTGGCACTCGTAAGATTAGTAAGCTCAAATAGACAATCACCAAATTTGGGATCATTGGAACTCATCTTACTCAAGGCAATAGTTTGGAGATCATTCCTCAAGAAATCTCCATATAGTTTAAGCACAATCAAGAGCAGGCAAGCTAGCAAACAAGTTTCTAGGCAATCCTTTAGTGATTAAATTGACAGTTCTAAGATTATCGATCATGTCAATAGACTCGTCAAGGGTAGGATGCCAAGGATCAACATGAAGTGCACAAGGTCTAGTAATATACTTGTTCAAATGATATTCATTGAAAATCTCAAACATCTCAATTTTCCACTCATGAAAGAACTCTCCATCAAGTATAGGCACTCTACATCTAAGACTCCCCAACGTAGACTCATCCATCTTCCGCCAAAGGTGTTTAAATAAAAGTAATGGAGACCAAAGCTTTGATAACAATTCAAAGGATCGAGAAGAGGTGTCTAGAGGGGGGTGAATAGACTCTTAACAAGAAAAAGTTGCAGTTTTTATTTTCTTCAAGTTAAGGTGGAGTTTTAGCACAAGTTTAAACATTCACAATACATATCAAGCAAGCATGACAAGAGTATATGAGCAGCGGAAAGTAAAGCATGCAATTTGCAAGAATGTAAAGGGATGGGATTGGAGTGTGCAAATGCAATTAGAGACACGGAGATTTTCAGCATGGTTCCGATAGGTGGTGCTATTGTATATCCATGTAGATGGAGACTTCAACCCATGAAGGGTAACGGTTGCACGAGTCCACATAGTGGTCCACCCACGAAGGGTCCACGAAGAAGCAACCTTGTCTATCCCACAACGGCCATCGCCCACGAAGGACTTGCCTCACTAGGGTAAATCTTCACGAAGTAGGCGATCTCCTTTCCTGTAAAAACTTCTTAGTTCAACTCCACAATCTTTACGGAGGCTCCCAAGTGACACCTAACCAATCTAGGAGACACCACTCTCCAAAAGGTAATAGATGGTGTGTTGATGATGAACTCCTTGCTCTTGTGCTTCAAATGATAGTCTCCCCAACACTCAACTCTCTTTCACTGATTTGGATTGAGTAGAAAGATGATTTGAGTGGAAAGAAACTTGGAGAAGGGCAGAGATCAATATTCATTTGGTTGGAATGGAATATCTTGACCTCAACACATGAGTACATGGTTCTCTCTCAGAAAATGTATGATGGAAGTGCAGGCATGTTCTGATGGCTCTCTCCACGAATGAAGAGTGGGTGGAGGGGTATTTATAGCCTCCACACAAAATCTAACCGTTACACACAAATCACCAAACTCGGTGGGACCGAATCAGAAAACTCAGTCAGACAGATCCAGTTCATAATGTGACCGTTAGGAATTTCGGTGTGACCGATATAATCAACTCGGAGGGACCGATGTGCTAGGGTTAGGGTAAAACCTCATCTTGGTTTAACCGATTACGCAAACTCAGTGAGACCGAGTTTGGTAATAAGCAAAACAGATAGTTGGTCAAGAAAACTCGGTGGGACCGATTGCATATCTCGGTGGGACCGAAATTATTGCAATAGGTAACAGAGAGTTTGCAAGCCCATCTCGGTGAGACTGAGATCCCATCGGTAAGACCGAATTGATTAGGGTTTGTGGCAGTGGCTATGTCAAGTGAACTCGATGGCGCCAGATGGAAAATTTTAGTGGGGCCGAGTTTGACATTTGGTTTGGGACATATCTAGATATGAGAAAATGGTTGAGGGCTTTTGAGCATATCACTAAGCACTTTGAGCAAGGAAGCCATTAAGAAACACCTCATACCCTTTTAATAGTATTGGCTTTCCTATGGACTCAATGTGATCTTGGATCACTAAAAGCAAAATGTAGAGTCTTGAGCTTTAGAGCTTGAGCCAATCTTTTGTCCTTAGCATTATCAAGGGGTTCCACATCTTCTTGTCCACGCCACTCCATCTATTGACCTTCTCTGAAATATACTACCTAAAAACATTAGTCCAACAAGAGATATGTCGACATTAATTACCAAAACCACCCAGGGAGCACTTGTGCTTTCATGTATGAACTCTTGTGTCCCTTGTTCTTCGAGTTCGGCGAGCTAGGTTTTTAGATTGTTGTGAGGGCGTGAGGGGGAACGAAAGATCTCCGTGCTCACCTAGTGTTCGAACTTCAAGGGTTTTGTCGGAACACGAAATCCGCCATTTGGCGCGCCAGGTAGGGGTGTGCTGAAGCTTTCGGTTCGTCAATCCACGTTCCGCAGCTCCGTTACACCCATGTTAGACGCTCGCTGGGCTCGCGCCAAGCGCCGGGTGACCCTGGCTGCTCGTGTCTCCCAGACGGCGCCCGTTGGCGGACCTCCCCGCCGTTCTCCACCACCTGTTGCCAATGCCGCTACCGGCCCGGCAGCAAACGAGCAGCAAGGGTCGTTGTTGCACCTCTCCGTGCGGCGGAACGGCCGCACCGCCACCCCGTCGCTGACTCCGGCCGGCTCATCGTCCAACGTTCGCCGTGCGCCTACGGACACACAGGCCGTGCTGCTCATGGCACGCGAGCTCCCGCGCTACCGCCCGGTCGATGACCTCTACGAGGATTGGCTGGATCGCATCGCCGAGCTCATCAGCACCGCTGGGGGCTCTCCTGCACCATCCCTCTCCCCGCCTCACTCGCCTCCAGTCACGGTCGACGTAGCTCACGGAGCGCCTCCACTGCCTCAGCATTAAGATGGCGCCCTCGCGCGAAGACGCACGGCTCAAGGAGCGCCCCCACCTCCTCCGCACCAAGACGACGTCCTCGCCCCAAGATGCGTGGTCCTGCGGCGTGATCCGCCACGCCATGTGCCCACGCACGAAGAAGGAAGCTACCAGGAGGTCCCCCGACCTCAAGAAAATGCTCCTGCACTCCCCACACCCCCATGTCAAGACCGTGCGCCGCCCGCGGTGGCGGTGCGTGGGTATCAAGAACAGGCTCCACCACCACGATGGGATCCGGTGACCAAACCAGGCTGCTGGGCCTTCACTCCCGAGCTGTGCACCGTCGTTTGGCCAGGCATGTTAAAGCCGGATATGCCCCCGCGCTATGATGGCACCCCCGACCCTGCAGAGTTCCTGGAGCTCTACGATTTGAGCATCGAGGCAGCCAACGGAGACGAGAAGGTCATGGTGAACTGGTTCCCCATGGCTCTCAAGGATGGCGCTCGCTCATGGCTCCTGAACCTGCCTGCGGGATCGATTTCCCCCAGGGGCGAGATGCGCAAGCATTTCATCGCCAACTTCCAGGGCACTGCGACCGCCCTCCGGCCGTGGGCGACCTGCGCCGGATCAAGCAACAGACGGGAGAGACCCTGCAGAATTACATCCAGCGCTTCAACAACGTTCGCCTCAAGATACCCAAGGTGACGGACGAGGCCATCATCTCAGCGTTCTTCAATGGCGTTCGTGACATCAAGATGAAGGAGGAGCTCGCCATCCATGAGGAACTATGCACGGCTCTGGAGATGTTCAACATGGCGACCAAGTGCGCAAGAGATGAGGAAGGGCACCTCTCCCTCCTCGAGCTCCCTCATGCCGACATGGAAGAGAAGAAAGCCAAGGTCAAGGACACGAAGCACAAGGGTGTAGCCGTGCTCCCGGCGGAACCAGACACGAAGCACGGCCGGGACCACCCCGAGTCATCCAAGAGCAGCCGTCCGTTCTATGCCTTCCACAACGTACATAGAGATAACACCAATGATTGTCAAGAGCTTAGCGCCATTTCAGATGGATGCTCCGGTCGACGCCCTGAGTGCAAAGGCCAGGGCTACGGCGGAGGAGGAGGGCGAAGTGGAGGAAGCTGGGATGACCGCGGCCCCAGCCAGGAGTGGCGTGACCGGCCTCGTGAGGACCACTTGTAGGAGCAACCTCGTGAGGGAACCTAGAGGGACCAGCCTCACGAGGACCGCCCTTAGGCCAATGGTGGCCTTCTTCCGCTGCCGCCACCACCAAGAAGGAATGACGAGCACCATCAGGACGAGGGGGCTGGGGGCTTCCAGGAGCCGCGCGCTATTGCCTGCATCTTGGGTGGTGCTCAGGCCCCAGATTCCCAGCGCATCTTCAAGCAGTTTGCTCGCGAGGTGAATGCGGCCCTCCCCAGGCTTGAGGCCACGCGCACGCTCAAGTGGTCCAAGTAAGCCATCACTTTCAGCTCAGCGGACCAGATCAAGTGCGTGGCAACCGCCGGCGCCCTCCTGATGCTCTGCTCACCCATCATCAGCAACGTCCGAGTCACCAAGACCTAATCGACGGCGGCGCGGGGCTTGATTTCCTGTCCATTGAGACGTTCGATAGCCTCCAAGTGCCATATGACCAGTTGCAGCCTACAAAGCCTTTCTCTGAAGTGACCGACGGCTCCACCACCCCGATAGGGCAGGTCCGCCTCCTTGTCACCTTAGGCCAGTGCGACAACTACCACACCGAGCTCATCTACTTTGACGTCGCCCACATCCGTCTACCGTACAACGCCATCCTTGGGTAACCAGCATTGGCCAAGTTCATGGCCGTGAGCCACCACGGCTACAACGTCCTCAAGATGCCAGGAATCGGTGGAATCATCACAGTACCCTACGAAGATAGATATGCGGTGTGCTCTCTGGAGCGCGACTTCCAAGCCGCAGTAGTCGAAAACCCTTATAGTGAGGGCACCCTGTACCCTCCTGAGGCCATCCCCAAGAAGAAGAAACAACTACTCCGTATAGGGCATCAGGAGAGCAGCGTTTCTAGCAGCACCACCTCAGGATCAGCGCCCGCACCTAGGGCGCCTCCCTCCCTCGCATAGGAAGGCACGCCAGGCGCCCTCCTCGGAAAGGCTCGGGGGCTCTCTTCTGGAGGGCCTCAGACCTAGCCAACATCACAAGGGAGGTGCTCGGGCACCACGTGGAGGCGTGCTTCGCTGCACATTTCCCTCAAGAAGGCACAAGGCGAGGAGTGCCAAGTGCTCAGGAGTTCACCGCCCAGGCAGTCCAGGGGCTTGAGGAAGCAAGGGCCATACGCGGCGACCGCCGCCCACCACCCGGCGCTGCTCCCCATCCCGGCAAGGTCGGCGGGCTGCGTGTCTGCGTCGACATTCCAGGGCTCAATAGGGCCGCATCTTAGGAGTGCTTCTGGCCTTCGCGCACTGGCCTGTGTGAGGGCCCACCTCACAACTACGTTCGCATGCCGTTTGGCCTGCCAAATGCTGCTGTCACCTATCAACGTCATCTACGGAGCATCCTAGCGGTGCAGGAGGCCAGGCACCACGCAATCCTGACAGAAATGGCGACGATCATGAAGGAACCACCTGAGCCCCCAGAGCCTCCTGAGGCTCAGGGCCTTGGTGGCTCCTCAGGAGCGACACTTCGGCACGCATCACCAACTACTCCAACACCACTCAGGTAGCGTTATCAGGTGACTCTTTCCAGTTCATTCAGTTGGGGGCGCTGTCAGTGTCAAAACCGGGGATCTCTGGTAGGGGGTCCCGAACTGTGCGTCTAAGGTTGATGGTAACAGGAGACAGGGGACACAATGTTTACCAAGGTTCGGGCCCTCTCTATGGAGGTAATACCCTACTTCCTTCTTGATTGATCTTGATGAACATGAGTATTACAAGAGTTGATCTACCACGAGATCATAATGGCTAAACCTAGAAGTCTAGCCCGTCTGACTATGGTTATGAGGAATGTCTACGGACCTAGCCCTCCAGTTTATACAGACACCAGAGGGATCTAGGGTTACATAAGGTCAGTCACAGAGAAAGGAATCTTCATATTTGATCACCAAGCTTACCTTCCACGCCAAGGAGAGTCCCATCCGGACACGGGTAGAGTCTTCGGTCTTTGTATCTTCACAGCCCATCAGTCCGACCCATGTCTAATAGGTTGGACGCTCGAGGACCCCTTAGTCCAGGACTCCCTCAGTAGCCCCCGAACCAAACTTTCAATGACGAGGTGTCCAGCGCGTAGATAGTCTTCGGCATTGCAAGCCGGGTTCCTCCTCCGATTCCTTCAAAGTGATGTATTCATCTTTCCATTTAATGTCATACCCCTCGGCTTCCACACCTTCCTGACTTCAGCTTCCACGTGTCGACTGAATACAAGAGGTTGGGGTATTATTGCACATACCACCCTGACCATACAAGAGAGGTGCCTATTTAAACAGAATATATCTCAGATCCATTCCACACCCCGTGGAAAAATCCTCAGAGCGTGCTAAGTGGAACCACCCCAACATAGCTAACGCTCCCAGCTCTTCCTCTTGTCCCCACGGCTCCTAAAAGGGTGATTGGGAGAGATGCTCCGTATCTCACAGTCAGCTGTCGAAGCTTCAAAAACAGGGCTTTCTTCCTCCCGCAAATCTAGTCCCTGTACGAGTAGGGCTGACGTCCTTCAGTGGCAGGATTCAGCCGGAGAACTTCCCCAATCCATCCAGGGGGGAATGAGTATGCTTTGTTCCCTTCTTGCTAAGAGGCGTCGCATTTACAATCCATCCCTTCCTCCGAGGACTTCTGGAGTATTATGGCCTCCAACTGCACAGTTTCACTCCCGCCTCCATCCTGCACATCGCGGGTTATGTTGCTCTATGTGAGCTATTCCTAGGCTGCGAGGCCCATTTTGATTTATGGAGAAAACTATTCCGCCTCGTCCCTCGTAATCAAGGGGGTCAATATTCGAAGTGGGAGGAGCCGAAGTGTGGCGTATTGCCGGGACCGGATACCTGTCCGGCATGCCGAAGAAGGCTTCCGAAGAGTGGCCTTCCGAATGGTTCTATATTGAGGACGTCGCTCTTCCTGACCCAGTCCGAATGGGCCTCCTCGAATTTTCAAGAGCTCCGTTGAACAAACACCATAGCTGGCATCCTCGGAGCCTCAAGGAGGAGGATAGCGCAGAAGTCAGTCAGTTAATGGGCACGATTAAGATGCTCGCCTAGTCCGGATTGTCAATATTCGAGGTAATGGCAATCTCCATAGTGCGGGGGGGGGGGTCCAGCCACTCCAATACAGAGGGCTTCCCATGTGGCACTATAATGGGGAAGATGACGCCTCATGCTGCGGTCGGAAGGGTCCGAAAACCCCCGCCACTTTGCTCAAAATATTGGCCGAACTGTACAAAGGGGAGAAGGAGGAGTTCACTCGTCTCTAAGGTCGAGATGGATTTTCCATGTATAAACCTCCTAGCTGGGTAAGCTCCAATCCCACCATTTCAATCCTCTCCCTGAATCATTTTCGATGGACAGTAACATATCCACTCGCTACAGGAATGGCGGAAGGCTATCGAGGGGATCCATAGCCTCGCTCCCCAGCTAGAGGGTCACAACTGGGACCTTGACCCCGGATTCAAACAAGATCCGGACATATTTGTGGAGCTCGATGATGGAGTATTCTGTCACACGAGCCACGGTGGTACAGAAGTACCCATCATCGCCGATTACCCTGGCCTCCTCCCTGCTTCGCATGTGAGTAATTTAAAAGACACCTTCTTCGAAAGAGTTTCCTTACTACGCCTCACCCACCACACTATTTCATGTTCCAAAGGGGAGGTGCTCGATGCCACAACGTGCACCAGAAGCGTCTCCAAGGAGAATGGCGCATGCGTCAAGCATATCTTCGAAGAAGAAGGCAAATGATAACATGGCAGAACCCTCGTCAAAGAGGTAAGGCTTTCTTTTCAAGAATACATCTTCTGATCGCCACATCAAATCGTGATGCCATTCGCCGCATTCTGTCAGGAGAGTGTTTGCCGGACTATGTCTGGGGATCCTGCCAGACGTGCCTCCACTAGTCAGGTTCCGGACCCTGCCCTAAGGACGGGGACTGACATGGGAGTGGTGCTGAACTGTCCTACCATAGAGGATTCAGATGATATGTCTGTCACGAACTCTGAAGTGGAGAGCGCCATGAATCATCGTCGTCGAATGGCCGCTCTTCGTGACCCCGGCTTTTCAAAGGAGGCATTTGATGCCTTCAGCTTGGCCGATGCGTACATCTGAGCTGCTCGGGATGGGCTTGCCAGAGCCACGGACCAGCATATGAAAGATATGCTCATCGGGAGGAGAGCCCTTTGACCGCTACCCGCCGCGCACCTCCCTCCCAATGTCTGCATTAATGGCGCCCAAGCACCTGTTCTACGAAGTGGCTATATGTCTCACTGGACTGAGATTTAAGAGAGAAAAATGAAAATCTGAAAAGAAAGTTTTGCATGGATCTTGATGTAAGATCTGATGGACCTATATAGCATCAACCGCGACTTATAAAAAGCATGATGAATATAAGGACGATGACAGTGGATAATAATTGTCTTACATATTAAGAAACATATTTAAAAAAGACACATGCGGCAACGCCCAAAATACACAAGGGCAAAAGAAGAAGGAAGGCAACGATCTGGCTCGTTGATCTCTACTTTCTTGATGCGTTGCTGTAGGCCGCGGGAATTAGTCTCCGCGGCAAGCGGCGACGAGCTCTATCTTGTCCTCAAGATGCTGCTTGAGAGCATCGATGGATTCCTCCACCAGCCTTCTACGCTCGATGCGCAACTTGTTATTCTCGCCCATAAGTTTCTCGACAATGACGTCGGGCCTCTTCAAGAAGGCAATGGCCTGCTCTTGCTGCTCCGCAGTTTCGATGATCTTCGCCCTCAACAGGTCACGCTCAACCCAGAGCTTCGCATTGCTCTCATTTAGTTGTCGGATGACGTCGGTAGACTGTTCAAACGAGGCTTGCAGGTCATCCTGCAACCTCGCCCACCTGGAGATATGATCCATCTACCTATGGACGAGGGAACGCATGCGCCTGTAAGAGTTCTCGCTTGCCTGCGAGGCATTTTCCCAGGCCACCGCGGCAAGGTAGGACATCTCTGCCGCATTCGCAGCGCGGCGGGACATCTCTTCTGCTTCCGCAGCCCGGCCGGACCAGTCTGCTGCATTGACGGCGCGGTGGGTCCTCCGTGCTGCTTCGACAACGTGGCGGGACCTCTCTGCTGCTATAGTCGTGCAGCGGGACATGTTGGTTGCTATCGCGGTGAGGCGGGATATCTCTCGTGCTCCCGCTTCTAGGCTCGCCTCTCCCTGGTGGCAATCTCTCGACCCAGAACTCACGCTGGCCATGGCGGATGCAAGGGAACGATGATGAATGACTTGTTTGTTTTTGACTTTTTGTGGATGAGGAGTTGAGGAGGAATGTGCAGTCATCTTGGAGTAGTAGTATTTATAACCGCATAGTAATACGCTCCTAAGTAGGAAACCGTTTAGGTTTTGATTGGTGTGAATAGGTTTGCAATTTGGAATGTGACGGGACACATGCTCAAAATTTACTAACGGTTATAAGTGCGGCACTATTCTCGGATGGCGTAACATGGGCACGTACGCCTTCTCGGCTGCGTACGTGGCGTATGCACCATATGGTGCACCGCAATAGGCAATGTCAGCACACGTCTTTTAATTAGAATGGGTGTGCCCGTCTAGCGCACACACGTTGATCTATCTAACTGTTTCAGTTTGTTGTGGCTAATCGCAAACAGTTCATCCATTTGAAGTGTATGCCATCAATCGCAGGCACTTTGATCTGGCTTACCCGTTTCTGTTATGTTGCCTAATCGCAAATAGTTAACCCTTCTGAAGCATATGCCCTAAATCACACACACCTTGATCTGACTGACCATTTCCTTTGTGTTGCCTAATCACAAACAATTCATCCGAGTGAACTGTATGTTGTATATCGCACACACCTTCATCTAGCTACCCGTTTTTTGTGTTGTCTAATCACAAACAGTTCATCTGAGTGAACCGTATGCTCTCTATCGCACACGCCTTCATCAGGCTGCCCGTTTCTTTTGTTCCTCCTCATTGCAGACAGTTCATTGGACTGAACCATATGCCCTAGATCGCACACGTAACTAAAATATGAACTGTGTTTGATGCATCCTCCATCGCAAATGTTTTCACCCTTTTTCACGGTTTTCATACAGCACCATTTGCAATTATGGCATCACACACAGTTTCTCAAAGGGTCTCTGATCGTAGTGTCGCGTTAGCAGCATCCTGCGGTAGTGAATGATGAAGCAAAAGGTTATTGGAACCACGGATACGAAAATCTCAGAATCAAGCTTGCTGTTAAAGGTGAAATGATATGTCGAGGAAGATCAATGTAAGCTTAGCTCATCGTCAAAAATTGTGCGTCGGGAAGAAGGATCAGGTAGCACAGTTAAGAATAGCACGACAGTGATGTAGCCGATTAGGCTAGGAATGACATGATTGAGTATTAAACTTCCCAGCAACAAAGTACTAGGAGTACTGAATCATAGTGTGGGTTCGAGTCACTTGTCAGAGTTCTCGAGTGACGGACAACGCAAACCTACGGAGTGACTAAATGATGAGAGTATTATTCCAAAAAGAACTCATAAGAGATAGTGCAATGGGATGATATCCTCGAGATAACATGGGGTTATAATCGAAGGTAGATCAGAATAGAGGTTGAACTCATGTATTGATCTTCCGAACACAAGTGCTTTAAGTTGTCTGAGAAATGGGATCAAACAAGAACAATATGGTCAGAACCACGATTGCAAAAGACCAAATCCTAGATATAAGATGAACTTATACTAAGGGGATAATTATTCTTTTGAAGAAGCTTCCATGATATGATATACATCGTGTTTATGGGCATGAACACAAAGTTCAAGGTTGATTACCAATTCTCCAATGCATAACCTTTCATTCACTTCTCGCTTCAGATGAAGTTGTAGTGCTAAAAATTTATCTCGCATTACACTAGTAGAGTATGAGCCGTAGAGCTTCCTGGGTTCACACAGATTAGGGAAGTCATTGGTTCGACCCACCAGGGCATCTTAGGAACATATACCATAAACATCAGTAGTAAATAACTCAAGCTCAGAAGCAAAGCATGGTTGACAAGAGCAGGTGTTGGGGATATACCCCGTGGTGTGACCCACCCAGGAGGGGCCAGGTTACACAGTTGGCGGTTTAACATGAAGAAGATTCAAGGAGGCCCAAGAAGAAGCATGAAGCCGATGACTTACAAAGGTAGGCCTAGTGGGGGCCCAAGACCTGAACGCGTGAACCAGCGTATGGTGGCTTTCCTACTAAGGCAAGGCGATTTAGTCTCGGACTATTGTAAGCCGCTAGGCTTTGACATGTGTATATAAAGGCATGACCCGGCGGCGGCTTAGGACAAGAGATGATCAATCGAGAACTAGGTCAAGCGTATTCGCTCCCTTGTAATCAAAACTCAAGCAATCCAACTAGAAGCAAGACGTAGACTTTTACCTTGTTGTGAGGGGCTGAACCTGGGTAAATCCTTTGTGTCTTTTGTCCCGTTCAACCCCTTCCAGCTAACCTATGTTGAGATGGCTCCACACATAAGTCCTTTCACAACGGCATCTATCATGACAAAACCATGACAATTGGTGCCCACCGTGGAGCCTGAGCATGGTGGTTTCGATTTCTTGAAGGGCAGCTTCTCAGGGATCAAGGGGTGCGCCGTGGGCCAGATGACCAAGAGTCACTGCGGCAAGATATACATCGATGACGCTGGCTGGGGTCCCGAGGCCGACTCAATCGAGTACGGGTACTAGGTCCCCTTTGGCGGAATTCACATCTTCATCGGCAAGATCAGCGAGTCAGAGCCTAAGCCGGATGCCTACACCAACATCATCGAGACGGCTCAGCGCGCATGACCCGCCAAGGTCCAACCCACCTGAAAGCGTGCTTTCGTTGGCTTTGTTCATGGGGTGGATCTTGAGGAAGGTTCTATGTCTGGTGGAGAGACAACCATCTATTCATGTGATGAATCCTCAACTGGCGAAACTGAATCAATCAATCCACTGCAAGACGGCTGGCTTGGGGGCTATTCCAATGGAGACAATATTCCGGAACCCTATGAGCCGCCAAGCAGGGCTGCAATTTTCATGGCTGGCACACAACCAGTGTTACAATCTTCAGCTACTGCGGTGATAACGTCCGGCTCAACTGCTGTTGCGACTGCTGCAGCGAGCGACTCTGTACGTCCGCCGGCTCAAGTCCTATCCGAACTCCTGGATGCTTTGGCGACTCTATTAGCCGCGAAGGTGACTTCGGTGGATCAGGTACAGCATAAAGCGGACATTGCAAAGCTACGGGATGATGTGACCAAGGCCCGAGAGGATCTTGAGGCAGAAAATGTTAGGATGGCCACGGAGCGAGTCGCCTTGGAGGCTAAGACCCCGCGGATCAGGGCAGAGGCCTTTCGTTAATTCTGGACCAGAACACGTCAAATGTTGTTCTATGAAGGAGACACCAGAGCCGTTTACCTCCGCAGTTTGAGGGGAGGAATCTTTTTAATACACCCGGAGCAGGACCAAGTAACCCGCGCGATGTGACCCGGGCTGCTGAGGCACCTATGACCAGGGAGGCGCCTCAGCCTCGTGTAACAGACCCGCCTCCTATGGATTTGACCCCGCCTCAGCTAGTACCAACACCTTCGGGTCATTACTCCAATTAGCTAGGTAACATGATTTCCGCGGCTTCACGGTTGGCGGTTGTTCCAGTTGAAGGCGAGTTTCCAGCTGCGATAGAGTCCCGGAATGCTATAGAACTTCTTCAGACGGCTATGGCTCAGCAGACGGCTTACTCATATATCCGCGAGCGAATCCACTCAACTCCACGCCAGAGCCGAAGTTACAACTGGCGCATTGAGTTGCCGGTGGTTTCCAGTAGCGAGCGGTGTTATAATCCGCCACGTGATGATAACAATGTTTAGGCCCTGATGGATCAGGCTAGAGCATGTTGAGAGGCAGAACTGGCGGCTAAATTAGCAGCTCATCAACAGGTTCAGTTAAACCCTTCGGCATCTGTGGAGGCTGGGATGACTTCCAGGACTGTTGGACTACCGTGTCTAGTGCCGGCTCTACGTATTGAGCGTCTGCCTAAGGATTTCAATGGCCCTCGTAAGGTGCCTAATTACACTGCAGATCTCCCACCTGAGTCTTGGATTGAGAGCTATGAGCTGGCTATGGAGATGTTGGATGTTAGTGATGCAGTATGCGCCAAATACTTCACCATGATGTTGGATGGACCAGCTCGAACTTGGTTGAAAGGGTTGTCTGCCAACTCCATCAATTCATGGGCTGAGTTGAAAGCATGTCAATTATTGATCAAGACGCTTGTGTCCAGTGGGAGAATGATTCAGCCCACCATTGGGTTCGCCGGGTTTCAGAAATTATCCATTCAGCGGATAGCATCAATGCTGGCTCTGCTGTGCCGATTCTCGAGAAGAATTGCCACTTCATACCTCTCAAGCAGAAATTGGGTGGCTTAAGCGTCACTGCAATGACATGGGAGAGCTCATGGCAGCTCTTATCAAGTATGTTGACTCTGATCCCACTCAGGAGCTGGGGTCCGATGAGGAAAAATCTAACAAAGCAAAGAATAATGGTAACGGTAAGGGAAGAAGCAGAATATGGCAGGACATAATCAGGGCAACAACGATAAGCGCCAGCAAACCGATGGCGGGTCAGAATTTGTGGCTAATACCGATGCACAACATAACAATCGCCGTTGTAAGGGAAAACCGCCATGGTTTGGAGGGCCAAGGTTTAACCTTGAGGCGATGTTCAATGAACCTTGCCCAAAGCACAGTCTTCTAAATAAGTCATCGGGTCATTTGTGGAAGGATTGTTTTATAATTAAGGAATACAAGAGCTCTGGCTTTCATCGGAATCATAATAACAATAATGGCCTACACGGCGGGTCAGGATATGGCTCACACGGGCCCGGCTTTGGGGTGGCGGCTCAAATTCTGGATATCAAGGAAAAGGTAATCAGAGTGGTTATAATCAGCAGCCCAGTCAGAGTAACCAACAACAACAGTAAGGGTATTAGAGTAATCCAAAACAACTTAATAGTGGCCAATATCATGTTTTCACCACAAGCCTTTGCAAGCGAGATTAGATGGTTCATAAATGGGCGGTCAATGTAGTTGAGCCGGTGATGCCTCGATATTTGCGGTGGTCAGAGCAGCCAATTGTATGGAGTCGTGAGGATCACCCACCCCGGGTTGACAATCCAGGTCAGCTGGCATTGGTGGTAGCCCCTCAAGTTGGGGATTATAAGTTCACTGAAGTCCTCATGCATGGTGGAAGCAACTTCAATATCCTTTATTATGATACATTTCGCCGGATGAATTTGACTGACAAAGATCTTAAACCGTTCTCTATAGTTTTTCAAGGCGTGGTACCTAGTAAGTCGGCATAACCAATTGGTAAGATTGCCTTAGAGGTGGATTTTGGCGATGATTATGATTACAGGACAGAGACATTGTGGTTTTAAGTGGTTAAAATTAAAAGCCCTTACCACACCTTGTTTGGTCAGCTGGCTTATGCCATGTTTATAGCATAGCCTTGTTATGTGTATTTGCAGCTTAAGATGTTGGGAAACGTTGCATGGGAAACAAAAGAATTCCTACACTCAACAAGATAAATCTAGGAGATGACCATCTATGATAGGAGAAATTGCATCCACATACCCTTGAAGATCTCTATGCAGAAGCGTTAAGAAACGCGGTTGATGTAGTCGAACGTCTTCGCGATCCAATCACGATCCGTCCGGCGAACTCCCGATCCAAGTGCCGAATGGACGGCACCTCCGCGTTCAACACATGTATGGCTTGATGACACCTTCACCTCCTCGAACCAGCGAGAGATGGTAAAGTAGTAGCTTGAGTCCTCCGGCAGCACGACGGCGTGGTGGCGGTGGTGGTGGCGGAATCTCAGCAGAGCTTCGCTAAGCACTACGGAGAGGAAAGAGGGATGCAAGGGAGAGGAGAGTCAGCGCCGTGGCATGGAGATGTGCTCTTGGCATGCGGTTGACCTCTCTCTACCTCTCTATATATAGGGGAAGGGTAGAGGGGGTGGCCCCAAGGGTTTCCCCTTGGGGGGCGGCCAGGGCAGATGGGATCTCCCCTAGGGTGACTTGCCCCCCAAGCCGGGAGGTGGGAAGCCCAATGGGGGCGCCCCCAACCATCCTAGTTACATGAGATGGAGTGAGGGGAGCGTTCAGCCCCTTAGTGGGCTGGTTTGCCCCTCCACTTGGCCCATGGGGCCCCCAGCACTTGTCGAAGCCCCCCCGAAACCCCTTTGGTGACGCTGGTCATCACCCAGTACCCCTGGAACAATTCCGGACTCCAATACACTTTGTCCAATATATCAATATTCACCTCTGGACCAATCCGGAGTACCTCCTCACATCCAGGATCTCATCCGGGACAACTAACAACCATCGGTAACCACCATAATGACTCAAGTATACTTATATCGTCACCAAACATTAAGTGTGTAGACCCTGCAGGTTCGAGAACTATGCAGACATGACCGAGACACCTCTACGGTCAATAACCAATAGCAGGAGCTGGATTACCACATTGGTTTCCACATATTCTATGACGATCTTATCGGTCGAACCTCGTTGTCAAGGATTCAACTAATCCCATATGCAGTTCCCTTTGTCTAGCGGTATGTTACTTGCCCGAGATTCGATCGTCGGTATCTCCATACCTAGTTCTGGCAAGTCTATTTACTCGTTCCGTAATACAAGATCTCGTGGCTAACTCATTGGTCACATTGCTTGCAAGCTTATTGTGATGTTGTATTACCGAGTGGGCCCTGAGATACCTCTCCGTCATACGGAGGGACAAATCCCAGTCTTGATCCATGCCAACACAACAGACACCCTAAGAGATACCTGTAGAGCACCTTTATAGTCACCCAGTTATGGTGCGATGTTTGATACACACAAGGCGCTCCTCCGGTGTCAGTGAGTTGCGTGATCTCATGGTGATAGGAACATATACTTGACATGCAGAAAAATGATAGCAATAAACTTGATACTTTCATATGCTATGTTCATAGTTTGGATCTTGTCCATCACGTCATTCTCCTAATGATGTTATCCCATTATCAAATGACAACTCATATCCATGGCTAGGAAACCATGACCATCTTTGATCAACGAGCTTGTCTGGTAGAGGCTTACTAGGGACATGTTGTTGTCCATGTATCCACACATGTATTTGAGTTTTCGGTCAATACAATTATAGCATGGATAATAAACGATTGTCATGAAAAAGGAAATATAATAATAACCACTTTATTATTGCCTCTAGGGCATATTTTCAACAGTCTCCCACTTGCACTATAGTCAATAATCTAGCATTAATGGTAATAAATCTAACACCCATAGAGTTCTGGTGTTGATCGTGCTTTGCCCGTGGAAGAGGTTTAGTCAACGACTCAGCAACATTCAGGTCCGTATGCACTTTGCAAATGTTTATGTCTTCCTCCTTGATGTAATCATGGATGGAATTGAAGCGTCGCTTTATGTGTCCGGTCCTCTTGTGAAACCTTGGTTCCTTGGCTAGAGCAATGGCACCAGCGTTTTCATGTAACAGAGTCATCGGGTCCAGTGCACCGGGTACAACTCCATGAACTGCTTCATCCAGACACCATCCTTTGCTGCCTCCGAGGCAGCCATGTACTCTGCTTCACATGTAGAATCAGCTACCATGCTTTGCTTGGAACCGCACCATCTTGCCGCTCCCCCATTTATAATATATATGTATCTAGTTTGAGACTTAGAGTCATCCGGATCAGTGTCAAAGCTTGCATCGACGTAACCCTTCATGACAAGCTCTTGATCACCTCCATAAACGAGAAACATTTCCTTAGTGCTTTTCAGGTACTTAAGGATATTCTTCACCGTTGTCCAGTGATCCACTCCTGGATTCCTTTGAAAGCTTCCAGCCATACTTATGGCAAGGTTGACATCCGGTCTTCTGCACAGCATTGCATACATGATAGAGCCTATGGCAGAGGCATAGGGGATGACACTCATCTTTTCTCTATCCTCTATAGTCGTTGGGCATTGAGTCTGACTCAACTTCACACCTTGCAAAACAGGCAACAACTCCTTCTTGGACTGATCCATTTTGAACTTCTTCAAAATCTTATCAAGGTATGTGCTTTGTGAAAGTCATATCAAGCGTCTTGATCTATCTATATAGATCATGATACCTAATACGAAAGTAGCTTCTCCTAGGTCCTTCATTGAAAAACTCTTGTCCAAATATTCCATCACGTTTTCCAAAAGTTCTATATTGTTTCCAATCAGCAATATGTCATCCACATATAGTATTAGAAATGCTATAGAGCTCCCACTCACATTCTTGTAAATACAAGCTTCTCCGCAAACTTGTATAAACCCAAACGCTTTGATCACCTCATCAAAGTGAAGATTCCAACTCTGAGATGCTTGCACCAGTCCATAAATGGATCACTGGAGTTTGCACACTTTGTCAGCATTCTCTGGATTGACAAAACCTTCTGGTTGCATAATATACAACTCTTTCTTAAGGAAACCGTTAAGGAACGCTGTTTTGACATCCATCTGCTAGATTTCATAATCAAAAAATGCAGCTATTGCCAACATGATTCTGACGGACTTAAGCATTGCTATGGGTGAGAAAGTCTCATCGTAGTCAACTCCTTGAACTTGTGAAAACCCCTTTGCCACAAGTCGAGCTTTATAGACGGTGACATTACTGTCCGCGTCCGTCTTCTTCTTGAAGATCCATTAATTCTGAATGGCCTTTTGCCCTTCAGGTAATACTTCCAAAGTCCATACTTTGTTTTCATACATGGATCCCATCTAGGATTTCATGGCCTCTAACCATTTGTCGAAATCCATGCCCACCATCGCTTCTCCATAGCTCGTAGGTTCATCGTTGTCTAAAAACATGACCTCTAAGACAGGGTTACCGTACCACTCAGGAGTTGTACGTACCCTTGTCGACCTACGAGGTTCGATAGTAACTTGAACCGAAACTTCATGATCACTATCATTAGTTTCCTCTTCAACTAACGTAGGTGTCACAGAAACATCTTTCTGCGTTGCACTACTCGTTGGTTGAAGTAGAGGTTCAACAACCTCATCAAGTTCTATCTTCCTCCCACTCAATTCTTTTGAGAGAAACTCTTTCTCGAGAAAGGACCCGTTCTTAGCGACAAACACTTTGCCTTCGGATCTGAGATAGAAGGTATACCCAACCATCTCTTTTGGGTACCCTATGAAGACGCATTTTGTCCGCTTTGGGTTCGAGTTTTTCTGGCTGAAGCCTTTTGACATAAGCATCGCAGCCCCAAACCTTAAGAAACGACAACTTAGGTTTCTTGCCAAACCACAGTTCATACAGCGTCTTCTCCATGGACTTAGATGGTGCCCTATTTAAAATGAATGCAGCTGTCTCTAACACATAACCCAAAAATGACAGTGGCAGATCAGCAAGAGACTTCATAGAACGCACCATATCCAATAAGGTACGATTACGATGTTCAGACACACCATTATGCTATGGTGTTCCAGGTGGCTTCAACTGTGAAACAATCCCACATTGTCTTAAGTCATTGCCAAACTCATAACTCAGATATTCTCCCCCTCGATCGGATCATAGGAATTTAATCTTCTTGTTACGATGATTCTCAACTTCACTCTGAAATTGCTTGAACTTTTCAAACGTTTCAGATTTATGCTTCATCATGTAAATATACCCGTATCTACTCAAGTCATCGGTGAAGGTGAGAAAGTAACAATATCCACTGCGCGCGTCAACGCTCATCGGACCACACACATCAGTATGTATGATTTCCAACAAGTCACTTGCCCATTCCATTGTTCCGTAAAACGGGGTCTTAGACATCTTGCCCATGAGGCATGGTTCGCATGTGTCAAGTGATTCGAAATCAACTGAATCCAAAAGTCCATTAGCATGGAGTTTCTTCATGCGCTTTACACCAATATGACCTAAGCGGCAGTGCCACAAGAAAGTGGTACTATCATTATCAACTCTACATCTTTTGGCATTAATGTTATGAACATGTGTATCATCACTATCGAGATTCAATAAGTATAAACCGCTCACAATGGGTGCATGACCATAAAAGATATTACCCATATAAATAGAACAACCATTATTCTCTGATTTAAATGAGTAATCGTCTCGCATTAAACAAGATCCAGATATAATGTTCATGCTCAATGTAGGCACTAAATAACAATTATTTAGGTTCATTAATAATCCTGATGGTAATCAAAGAGCGAGCATGCCGACAGCGATCACATCAACCTTGGAACCATATTTCCCATGCGCATCGTCATTTGGTCCTTCGCCATCCTCCGTTTATTCCGTAGTTCCTCCTTTGAGTTGCAAATGTGAGCAACCGAACCGGTATCAAGTACCCAAGTTGTAGAACGAGAGTTGGTAAGGTACACATCAATAACATGTATATCATATATAGCTTTGTTGATGTTGGCCCATTCTTGTCGGCCAGATACTTGGGGTAGTTCCACTTCCAGTGGCTAGTTCCCTTGCAATTGAAGCACCCAGTTCCCGGCTTGGGTCCAGCCTTGGGTTTCTTCCCGGGAGGAGCAACTATTTTGCCACCCTTCTTGAAGTTTCCCTTCTTTCCCTTGCTCTTCTAGAAACTAGTGGTTTTATTCACCATCAACACTTGATGCTCCTTCTGGATGTCTGACTCAGCGACTTTCAGCATCGCAAACAGCTTGGAGACTGACTTCTTCATCCCTTGCATGTTATAGTTCTACACAAAGCTCTTGTAGCTAGGTGGTAGTGATTAAAGGACTCTGTCAGTGACAACCTCTGGCGGGAGCTCAATTCCCAACTCAGCCAGATGGTTGTAGTACCCAGACATTCTGATCATGTGCTCACTGACAGACCCTTTCTCCTCCATCTTGCAGGCATAGAACATAGCGAAGGTCTCATACCTCTCGATCCGGGCATTCTTCTCAAATATAAACTTCAACTCCTGGAACATCTCATATGCTCCATGACGTTCAAAACACCTTTGAAGTCCTGGCTCTAAGCCATACAGCATGGCGCACTGAACTATTGAGTAGTCATCAACATGCGACTGTCAGGCGTTCACAACGTCCATAGTCGCTGGAGGGGGTGGCGCACCAAGCGATGCATCAAAGACATAAGACTGATGGGAAGCCGTGAGGATAATCCTCAGATTACACGCCCAGTCCGCAAAGTTACTTCCATCAACTTTCAGCTTAGCTTTCTCTAGGAACGCATTGAAATTCAGCGGAGCTACTGTGCGGGCAATTAATCTACAACATAAATTTGCAAAGGCAACTTTAGACTATTATTCATGATAAGGAGTACAATTAATCATATTACCTGAGAACTTGCACTCAAATCAACATCCCTCTGGTTGTCCGAGTGTAACACGATCCAAATTGACCAACCCAAGTCCGATCATCACGTGAGATGAGGTGGTTTCGATGGTGAACATCTCCATGTTGATCATATCTACTATATGACTTATGTTTGAACTTTCGACCTCTTGTGTTCCGAGGCCATGTCTGTACATGCTAGGCTCATCAAGTTTAACCCAAGTGTTCTGCATGTGCAAAACTGGCTTGCACCCGTTGTATGCGAATTTAGAGTCTATCACAACCGATCATCACATGGTGCTTCGAAATGACAAACTTTCGCAATGGTGCACACTTGGGGAGAACACAATTTTATCTTGAAATTTTAGTGAGGGATCACCTTATAATGCTACCATTGTCCTAAGAAAAATAAGATGCATAAAAGGATTAACATCACATACAAATCCTAAGTGACATGATATGGCCATCAACTCGTGCTTTTGATCTCCATCTCCAAAGCACCGGCATGATCTCCATCGTCACCGGCATGACACCATGATCTCCATCATCGTGTCGCCATCGGGGATGTCACGCCAACCATTCTTCTACTGCTATTGCTACCACTTAGCGATAAAGTAAAGCATTACATAGCGCTTAAGGATTGACACGCAGGTCAAACAATTATTAAAGACAACCCTATGGCTCCTGCTGTTTGTCGTATGCATCTACATGCAAGTCGGTATAAACTATTACAAACATGATCATCTCAAAAATCAAATATATTTCATCATTTCTTTGGCCATATCATATCACAACATACCCTGCAAAAACAAGTTAGACATCCTCTAATTGTTGTTGCATGTTTTACGTGGCTACTATGGGTTTCTAGCAAGAATGATTCTTACCTATGCAAAGCCACAACGGTGATATGCAAGTTGCTATTTAACCATCTACAAGGACCGCCATTGTTGAATTTGATTCAACTAAGGTGGGAGAGACAGACACCCGCCAGCCATCCTTATGCAAGAAAGTCACATGTTTGTCGATGGAACCGGTCTCATGTACGTGGACATGTAAGGTTGGTTCGGGCCGCTTGATCCCACAATACTGCCGAATCAAGAAAAGACCAAGGAAGGAAGCAATCTGAATATCAGTGCCCACAAACTCCTTTGTGTTCTACTCGTGATGCCATCTATGCATAGAACTATCTCATGATGCCAGTGTTGGGGAACGTTGCATGGGAAACAAAAAAATTCCTACACTCAACAAGATTAATCTAGGTGATAACCATCTACGAGAGGAGAGATTGCATGTACATACCCTTATAGATCGCTAAGCAGAAGCGTTAAGAAACGTGATTGATGTAGTCGCAGGTCTTCGCGATCCAATCACGATCCGTCCCACGAACTCCCAACCCAAGTGCCGAATGGACGCCACCTCCGCGCTCAACACACGTACGGCTTGATGACGCCTTCACCTCCTCGATTCAGCGAGCGATGGTGAAGTAGTAGCTCGCGTCCTCCGGCAGCACGCCCGCGTGGTGGCGGCGGTGGTGGCGGAATCTAAGCAGAGCTTCCCTAAAGCACTACAGAGAGGAAGAGGAATGTGAGGGAGAGGAGAGGCAGCACTATGGCGTGGAGATGTGCTCTTGGGGTGCGGCTGCCCTCTCTCTACCTCTCTATATATAGGGGAAGGGAGGATAGGGTGGCGCCCCTAGGGTTTCCCCTAGGGGGGGGCAGCCAGGGCAGATGGGATCTCCCCTAAGGTGACTTGCCCCCTAAGCCGGGAGGTGGGAAGCCCTAGGGGGGCACCCCAACCCTCTTGGTTACGTTAGATCAGGTGAGGGGGGCGCTCAGCCCCTTAGTGGGCTGGTTTGCCCCCACCCCTTGGCCCATTGGGCCCCCAACACTTGTCGGGGCCCCCCGAAACCCCTTTCGGTGACACTGGTCATCACCCGATACCCCTAGAACAATTCTGGACTCCAATACCCTTCGTCCAATATATCAATCTTCACATCTGAACCATTCCGGAGTTCTTCGTCATGTCCAGGATCTCATCCGAGACTCCGAACAACCTTCGGTAACCACCATAATGACTCAACTATACTTATATCGTCACCAAACGTTAAGTGTGTAGACTCTGCGGGTTCGAGAACTATGCATACAAGACCGAGACACCTCTATGGTCAATAACCAATAGCGGGCCCTGGATGCCCATGTTGGTTCCTACATATTCTATGAAGATCTTATCGGTCGAACCTCGATGTCAAAGATTCAGCTAATCCCGTATGCAGTTCCCTTTATCTATCGGTATGTTACTTGCCCGAGATTCGATCGTCGGTGTCTCCATACCTAGTTCAATCTTCTTACCGGCAAGTCTCTTTACTCATTCCGTAATACAAGATCCCGTGACTAACTCAATGGTCACATTGCTTCCAAGCTTATTGTGATGTTGTATTACTTAGTGGGCCCTGGGATACCTCTCCTCATACGGAGTGACAAATCCCAGTCTTGATGCATGCCAACTCAATAGACACCCTCGGAGATACCTGTAGAGCACCTTTATAGTCAGCCAATTATGTTGTGGCATTTGATACACACAAGGCACTCCTCCGGTATCAGTGAGTTGCATTATCTCATGGTCATAGGAACATATACTGGACATCCAAAAAAATGATAGCAATAAACTCATGTGCATGGCTAGGAAACCATAACCATCTTTGATCAACGAGCTAGTCCGGTAGAGGCTTACTAGAGACATGTTGTGGTCTATGTATCCACATATGTATTTGAGTTTTCGGTCAATACAATTATAGCATGGATAATAAACGATTATCATGAACAAGGAAATATAATAATAACCACTTTATTATTGCCTCTAGGGCATATTTTCAACATAAGATGCCAGGATGTAAGGGTACTATCACAGTCCATGGTAACAGAAAGATTGCCTTAGAGTGTGAAGAAGGTGATGATGCCTAGGCAGAGTCTCCTTGTGCCACGGAGGAGCTTAAGTTTTATAAAGATAATGTTGACCCAGCTGATATGACCCCTTTGAGGAAGCCTACCATGGAGCAAGAACCTTTGTTGAAATTTAAGTTGGCAGATTACACTAAACAGGTTGATTTTGTCCCTGGCGACTCATCTCAGCAGTTCACTATCAGTGCTGATATGGATCCGAAATAGGAAAGCGCACTCATTGAGTTCATCCGTGAGAATCGGGGCATCTTTGCATGGAAGCCTTCAAATATGTTGGGTGTACCAAGAGAACTCGATGAGCACACTCTCAATATTTATCCTAAGTTTAAGCCGGTCAAGCAATTCCTTCCCTATTTTAATGAAGAGCGACGCAAGGCCATTGGAGAAGAGGTGGCCCGGCTCTTAGCGGCTAGGTTCATTGTTGAAAATTTTCACCCTAAGTGGTTGGCTAACCCGGTGCTAGTACTTAAGAAAAATGGCATTTGGCGTATGTGTGTGGATTATACAGACCTCAATAAAGCATGTCCGGCTGATCCTTTTGCTCTTCCCCGCATTGATCAGATCATCGATGCCACGGCGGGTTGTGAACTTTTGAGTCTCCTGGATGCTTGTTCTAGTCATCATCAGATTAAAATGGTAGTTAAAGACCAAGAGAAGACTTCTCTCATCACACCTTTCGGAGCTTTCTTCTATGTAACTATGCCTTTTGGGCTCAGGAGCGCACAGGCGACTTATTAATGTTGTGTCTAGAATTATTTTCATAACCAGATTGGATGCAATGTTCATGCTTATGTGGATGATACTATTGTGAAGTCCAGAAAGAAAGAGACTATGTTGGATGATTTGAAAGAGACCTTTGATAATCTCCGGGTCTACAAAATGATGCTTAACCCGGTGAAATGTGTTTTTAGTGTACCTGCAGGCAAATTTTGGGTTTTCTGGTCTCTGAGAGCGGTACTGAAGCTAACCCGGATAATATTAAGGCTATTACTTCCTTGGCTAAGCTGGCTTGTGTCAATGATGTCCAACGCCTGGCAGGTCGTCTCGCTGTCTAAAGCCGGTTCAAAAGCCTCCAGTGAGAGAAGGCAATTCCTTTATATCAAATGATGAAGAAAACATGCCATTTTGTTTGGCATAACACGACTAATGAGGTGTTTGAGGCGCTCAAGAAGCAATTAGCTGAGCCGCCTATTCTTGTAGCTCCTATTGAAAAAGAGCCCTTACACTTATACGTGGCGGCTAATTGTAAGGCTCTTTGCATGGCAATTGTTGTGCAACGCAAAGAAGCGGGTAAGGAGTACCCAGTCCAACGGCCAGCTCATTATGTCAGTGAGGTGTTAATTGAGTCCAAGAAGTAATATCCACATTGGAAAAAGTTGGTTTATGGGGTATTTATGGTGAGCCGTAAGCTGAAGCACTACTTTCTAGGCCATCCAATTATTGTGGTCGGTTCTGTCCCCTTAGGAGATATTATCCAAAATAGAGAGGCCACTGGCTGGGTTGCTAAGTGGGCAATAGAGCTTGGACCTCATGGCTTGAAAAATACATGCCAATAACAACAATCAAGTACCAGGCTCTTGTAGATTTCATCAATGACTAGACTGAGTTGCAGATGCCTGAGGAGAAGCCGGCACTACAAAAAAAGACACATCCGTGACATTTTGGGCCGAACGAAATTTGTTTTCTGTCATACATATGACACTTCTATGACGATAATTGTGACAAAACCCGGTATCATCATAGATGTGGTGGGCTCCTACTTCTATGACAAAAAATCATGACAGAAAATGGGCTTTTCGTCCTGGGCGGGCCGGACACGCAGCTGCATGACATTCTTTGGGCCGTCCATGACGGAAAAAACCATGGTAGAAGGAAGGGGGAGGAAAATTTCGGGGAGTTCCCGGTTACGGTGGGAGGTCGGGGGCCGAGCCATGCGCATTTCTCTCATACACGTACGCGCGTGTGTGCGAGGCGTTGGCTCTAACTGAACCCGAGCGAGGCATTGGGCTCTAACTGAACCACAGCGATTGCACTGGAGGCTACGCATTACTGAACCCGAGCGATCGATCGATGGCTGTTAACTGAACCCGATCGAGCGATTCCTTCACTACTGCTGCTAACTGAAGCCGATCGATGGGATGAACAGTGAGCGTTGCGGGGGGGGGGGGGGGGGGGGAAAAGGTGAGCGGTGGCATTGCTCTGGATGAACAAGACCCCGTGGTGTGGAGGGCTGGATGAACAGTAGACGGTGGAGGGGTGCCCGTGGAGGGGTGGATGAACAGGACCCCGTGGTGTGGAGGGCTGGATGAACAGTAGACGGTGGAGGGGTGCCCGTGGAGGGGTGGTTGAACAGGACCCCGTGGTGTGGAGGGCTGGATGAATAGTAGACGGTGGAGGGGTGCCCGTGGAGGGGTGGTTGAACAGGACCCCGTGGTGTGGAGGGCTGGATGAACAGTAGACAGTGGAGGGGTGGTTGAACAGTAGCCGGTGGAGGGGTAGCCGGTGGAGTAGCCGCGGTGGAGGCTGGATGAACAGGAGCCCGTGGAGGCTGGAGGAGGTCGACGGTGGAGATGAACAGTATCCCGTGGAGTCCCGTTTTGCGGTACGCCACACCCCTCCCGATGAACAGGACCCCCGTTTCGACCGTAGCGCTCCAACACAAGTCCGTTTCGTCTGTTTTGCGGTACGCCACACCCCTCCCGATCAACAGGACCCCGCGACCGTAGGAGGTCCGTTTCCTCCGTTTTGCGGTACGCCACACCCCTCCCGATCAACAGGACCCCCGTTTCGACCGTAGGAGGTCCGTTTCCTCCGTTTTGCGGTACGCCACCCTCCCGATGAACAGGATCCCGTTTCGAACGTGGCCGGTCGAACACAAGGCCGTTTCCTCTGTTCTGCGGTACGCCAGGCCTCGTTTCCATCGCCTGTTCCGTCCAAGCCCTCCCGATGAACACGACGCATTCCGTTGCCTCCCCATGAACACGACGCATTCCGTTGCCTCCCCATGAACACGACGACGATGCTGTTTCTCCGTTCCGACCCAGCCATGTACACGAGCCCTGGCCGTACGTATGCGCGAGTAGGCGTTCGAGACCCCGCCCGTATGTACACATACGTGGCCGTATTTTCTTTCTTGCACCCTGGCCGCTGTACGTACGTGTACATGCTACGTGCGCGCCTCTACTACGACACGTGCGTGCCTCTACATCGACCAGTATATATGTACGTACACGTTCGCGACCAGAATGACAACGCTACGTACTGTGTAGGATCGAAAGTATGTCTAGAGGGGGGTGATTAGACTACTTGACCAAATAAAAACTTAACCTTTTCCCAATTTTAGTTCTTGGCAGATTTTAGCTATTTAGGACAAGTCAAGCAATCATCACACAATTCAAGCAAGCATGCAAAGAGTATATTGCAGCGGAAAGTAAAGCATGCAACTTGCAAGAATGTAAAGGGAAGGGTTTGGAGAATTCAAACGCAATTGGAGACACGGATGTTTTTCCCGTGGTTCGGATAGGTGGTGCTATCCTCCACGTTGATGGAGACTTCAACCCACGAAGGGTAACGGTTGCGCGAGTCCACACAGGGCTCCACCCAAGGGTAACGGTTGCGCGAGTCCACAAGGGCTCCACCCACGAAGGGTCCACGAAGAAGCAACCACCCACAAAGGGTCCACGAAGAAGCAACCTTGTCTATCCCACCATGGCCATCGCCCACGAAGGACTTGCCTCACTAGCGGTAGATCTTCACGAAGTAGGCGATCTCCTTGCCCTTACAAACTCCTTGGTTCAACTCCACAATCTTGTCGGAGGCTCCCAAGTGACACCTAGCCAATCTAGGAGACACCACTCTCCAAGAAGTAACAAATGGTGTGTAGGAATGAACTCCTTGCTCTTGATCTCAACAATGAGTAGGTGGTTCTCTCTCAGAACATATGAGTTGGAATGTGTGGTGTGTTCTGATGGCTCTCTTTCGAATGAAGAGGAGGTGGAGGGGTATATATAGCCTCCACACAAAATCCAACCGTTACACACAGTTTTCCAATCTCGGTGGGACCGAATCAACAAACTCGGTCGGACCAAAAATGTAAACCTAGTGACCGTTAGAGATTTTCGGTGGGACTGACATGCAACTCGGTAGGACCGATTGGGTTAGGGTTTGGGCATAACGTAATCTCGGTGAGACCGATTACACAAACTCGGTGAGACCGAGTTTGGTAATTAGCTAACCAGAGAGTTGGTCAGGAAACTCGGTGGGACCGATTTGCTCTTTCGGTGGGACCGAGTGGAACTCGGTGAGACCGAAAAGTTACAAAGGGGAAACACTGAGTTTACATTGCAATCTCGGTGGGACCGATTCACTCTTTCGGTGGGACCGAAAAGTTACGAAAGGGAAACAGAGAGTTTGCAACCCCATCTCGGTGGGACCGAGATCCTTATCGGTAGAACCGAATTGCTAGGGTTTGGCAGTGGCTAATGACAAGTGAAACTCGGTGGCGCCGGATAGGAAGAATCGGTAGGACCGAGTTTGGCTTAGAGGTTTAGGTCATATGTGGATATGGGAAAGTAGTTGAGGGTTTTGGAGCATATCACTAAGCACATGAAGCAAAGAGGCTCATTAAGCAACACCTCATCCCTCCTTAATAGTATTGGCTTTTCCTATGGACTCAATGTGATCTTGGATCACTAAAATATGAAATGAAGAGTCTTGAGCTTTTGAGCTTGAGCCAATCCATTGTCCTTAGCATTTTGAGGGTTCCACTTTCATATCCATGCCATGCCAATCATTGAGCTTTCCTGAAATAATCATCTTGGAATAGCATTAGCTCAATGAGCTATATGTTGTTATGAATTACCAAAACCACCTAGGGATAGTTGCACTTTCAATCTCCCCCTTTTTGGTAATTGATGACAACATATAGATCAAAGCTTCGACAAATGATAATAAGCATGAAATATATCGTCACTTTGAGAAGTATGTGATAAGTTAGAGCTCCCCCTAAATTTGTGCATATTTAAGATTTGCTTTGGACTGCAAATGCACAATGAGTTAGAGTCATTGGTTACTCTTCCATGTCACATACATCTTGGTGGAGCGCTCAAAATGATAAGATTGAAATACATGCACTCATCACCAAGAATAGTGAATGATCACAAACGATAGATATAATGATAATATTTAAGCAAGCATTAAGCAAACATTAAGTGTAGCTTATGATCAAACACATGATCATCGATGTCTCACAAACATAAGGACGTAGTATCAAGCACTCAAAGGCAAACAAAGTTCGAAGAAACCACCAAATAAAACAAGAGAGAAAAGCAACACTCTCTCTCTCGAAGCCTATGATCTATACATCTTCTCCCCCTTTGGCAACAAGTTACCAAAAAGTTCCTAGATAATGCATAGTGCTAAGTCGTCGCTCAGGCTTGATCTTCAGGTGGTGGTGGAGTCCGAATCACTCCAAGGACGAAGGCTTCTGTAGATGCTGAAGTAGTCGTTGGAGTTGGAGCTGAGGTAGACGCTGGTGCTGAGGTGGTGGCTCTGGTGTCAGCGACTGGCAGTGCAGACGACCTCGGGCCTCGTGGCACTCTAGAAAAAGCATGAGTTGTTGTCCTGCCTCTCCTCTCATTCATGTCCTCCTAGAGCTGCTCCACTACAGACTGAACTTCTGTTACCTTGACATCCAAGTCATAGAACTTCTGTTCCATGATCCTCTCTAGGCTCTGCTGATTCTTAGTAAGATTGGCTAGACTTTGCTCAATTCTCAGCGAGGATGCAATCATGTAACTGAGCTGCTCTTGTTTGGTCTTCAAGAAGTACTCTGATGCCTCTTCTTGAGTAGGCATCCTGGCAGCTTTTTCCTTCTTCGCCTTCTCCTTCTTTGCAAATGCTTGTGCAGACGATGGCTCATTCTCTGTCATCAAAACTTCATTGTTCTCAAATTTTGGACGGATGGGCAGGTGTTCCTTATCCAACAAATATATCCCCGTGCCCATCTTGGAGTTGATGAGCTCCTGAATCTGAGGGGCATATCCACAGCTCCTCTTCTGATCTGCAGCTGTCCTCTTGATCGTTTCAACTGTGAGACTCATGACCTTGAATTTCTGAGGCACATCAAACACATGTAGCAAGTTGATAGCATGGCCTCTGATCATCTTGTGATCTCCAGACTTAGGCAACAGAGTGTGCCTTAGTATCCAATTGATAGTGGGCAATCCTGATAGCAGATAGTGCACTGAGCCAAACTTGAATGTGTCAAGAGCTTCATTAGGAATTTCCTTGTACATGTTGGACATGGAGTTATGATCCATCTTCTTCTTGGCATAGATGTCCAAGTCCTCATCTTGCTCTTCTGGGGCATTGATGATCTGTGCCCACTCAGCCACTGTAGATTGGTACCTTGTACCCTCTGACATCCATGTAATCCTTCCATCCGGATAAAAGTGAGCTGTGGAGTAGAACTGCATGATGAGTTCCTCGTTCCACTTTGTGAGCTTCTTCACAACAAAGTCCTCGACTCCACACGCTCTGAAGCTGTCCTGAACTCCTGGGAAGTACTCCTCATTCTCTTTGATGTAGGTCCAGTCGACCCATCTCATGTCACAAACGATTGGCTTCTTGTCAAGCAAAACAGTCTCATAAAAGTCTTGTTGCTCCTTGGTGTGAAATCTATAATCCACGGCAGTCCTTCTCCTAGAAGCATACGAGTCTGCTTCTCTCCATTTCCTGAGCCCTGAGTCTCCCCTGAGCTTCATGTCCTCAGCCACAGGATGAGCATCGTTGTGGTCTGGGATCTTGGGCTTGAGCTTCCGAAGGACACTCTCTTCCTCTTCTTCAATAGCTTTAGGCACTGGGGCCTT
The DNA here is from genome assembly GCF_003073215.2 of Triticum urartu. Classification (NCBI taxonomy): domain Eukaryota; kingdom Viridiplantae; phylum Streptophyta; class Magnoliopsida; order Poales; family Poaceae; genus Triticum; species Triticum urartu. The sequence continues at coordinate 332,474,079 of NC_053027.1, read as the reverse complement.
GTTCTTTTCTGCAGCAGGTATACTCCTTGTGTTTCTCTTGGGTGCACTCTTAGGCTTAGATGCAGCCTTGGGTGCTTCCTTGGGCTTGGATGTAGCTGTTCCTGACCTTATAGCATCTCCCATGAGTTTGGGTGCCTTGGGCGCTGGTGCAGCTGCCTCTTCTTCCTCCTCCTCTTCTACCATGATGGAGGCTCTCCCACGCACTTTGGCTACTGTCTTTTTCACTCTTTCCTTCCTCTTTTTGCCCTCAGCAGCAATGGGCTCAATGGAAGCAGGTGCAGGCTTCTCGGTTGAGGCTCTAGCCTTTGACATTGGCTGCCTCCCTGCTGGCCTCTTGACTTTCAGGCCTGGCTTTGAGCCTTGAGCTGGCTCAACCCTTTTGGAAGTGGCCTCTTTCTCTGCCACATAGTCTTCATCCTCAGAATCAGACGTTCTCTTCTTTCTTTGACGTGTGGCAGCCTTAGGCAGATTGCTGGGGGTGCTCCTGCTGCCATCATCAGAAGAACTTGAGGGGCTAGTGCCCTCACTCATGACAACTTGCTGCTCTGAGAGGTTTTGGCTGTCACTTTGATCAGACATGTTGCAAACTGACTGCTGACACTGTGAATAGATTATAGAAGAGATAGAGTGGATGAGCATCACAAAAAGCAGAGATTTTTTCAAAAGATTAACTCAAAAACTTAGTTTTAGTTTTCCACAGAAAGCATCTCGGATCTACCGATTTTCAAACTCGGTGACACCGAAGCAGTTTTGGCACCAGAACTGGTGAACTCGGTCAGACCGAGTCACAGTTCAGTGGCACCGAGACTGCTAGGGTTTCACAGAATTTCAAAATCGGTCACACCGATAAGTTATTCTCGGTCAGACCGAGTTTAACTTGTGCAATGGCAAAAGCCAGATCGGTGGGACCGAGTTTTTCAACTCGGTGGGTCCGAGATGGTTTCGGCGGAAACCTAACCCTAAAATTTTCGAATTAAACCTAATCTACGAGCGTTTTGACTGGATAGAAGTTTATCAATCGTGGCAAGATTCATGATGATCACAATGTGCTAGGAATCAGATTGAGGAATAGCACAATGATCAAGTCCATACCCTAGTTCGGCGTGGACTTGCTACGGCGGCAACGGCGGGGCAGAAATCCATTGACGGTGGCGAAGACCAGTGACTGGAGGCTGCTGGCGGCGAGGAGACAATCCGGAGACCTCAGGGGCAGAGCAGGCTATCGCGCGGGCGAGGAGGTTTCAGAGGAATTTCCAAAATTCTTCCCTTCACTATATATAGCCCGACCCTATCGGTGTGACCGAGTGGAACGACTCGGTGGCACCGAGATGCAAAACTGTGTGCAGTTTTTGCAACTCGGTGTGACCGAAAAGTTCAAATCGGTTGCACCGAGATCGAAAAGTTAGATCAACTTAATGAACTCGGTAGGACCGAAAGTGGAGTATCGGTCAGACCGAGATTCATAAAGAGGTTTTGGAAGTTTAAGTCTATGACGAATCGGGGACTCCGAGCGCTCCTCACACAGAGTTGTTCGAATCTGACTTGATCAATTTTTGTGATGCAGCATGAATAGAGTTTGAGACGAGAAAAGCATAGATAGCTAGAGAAGGTTCTTAGGCATTCTTGTCCATCCACTTGGCAAAAGAAGATAAAGCCAAACAATCAAAACAACAAGTGGACGTCCTCGAATGAGTAAAATATGCAATCAGCATGCTCACACAATAAGATGGAAAATGAAATATGTGGCAAATCATGCACAACCAATTCTAGCATCTATCAAGCAATTTGCGATGACTAGGTCATCTATATATGAGTATATTGACTTAGGAGTCAAGTGAGAACACTTGATCGTAGGTCATACTCATCGTTTAAGCTCAAGTGGGGTTACCACTTTTACATAAAGCATTGTTTTGTTCACATCTTTAGAGTTGCCTTAGCTCAAGTCTTAGAGTAAAGCTCCCCCTAGATGTGATATTCCCCCTAAGAGGGATGAACTAACCTTGGGTTTTGTCGATGATGACTTCATGTAGATATTGAAGATGTGGATGCTCAATGTTGATGTAGATCTCTTGGAGCTATCCTTTTGAGTGAATTGCACTTTCAATACCTACATGGGTTAGTCCCACAAGGAACAAACAAGGATATCCATAGACATAGAGTGATGCACACAAAAGATGATGTCCATGAAAACTTTAGGTTACCTTGTCCCTTGTCTTACCAATAATAGGGTTTGTGACTCCTTGAAATAGTGCAAGATGTGGAAGTTGATTGCACTTGTTCTTGCCAAAATGATAAGAGTGAAGTATGTTGGCGGAGTCACCCTCAAGAACTCTCTAGTTCTTCTTATTTTGGATCCACATCATCTTGATGGGAATCCTTGGAGTTGTAGTCGTACTTGATGAAGTGGAACTTGAAGTAGTCTTGGGAATCCACTTGACTAAGGTCTTAGGAGCTTCTTCAAATGCATCAATTTCCTCTTGAAGCTTGTCCTTGCCTTTTTGCTCGTAGTCTTGTGGTGGAAGATCATCTTGAGCTTGTGTCCCCTTGAAAGAAGTATACTTCTCTTGTTGAGGGACAAACTTCGTCTTGGGGTATTGATCTTCTTCCCATTCAACTCCATTGGCATTGAACTTTCGTTCAAAACCAACACCTTGATTCTTCCGGTGCATTCCTTGCTTGCGCACAATTTCCTCGAATTGTTTACTCCCGGCAAGGCTTTTGTACACTCCTTTCTCTATAATTCCCTTCAATAAGCTATTTTCTTGCTCAAGTGTAACTTGGCTAAGAGAATCATTAGTGGAATCAAGAGAACTACTAGAAGCAACAATATTGGATTTAGCATGATCATTGTTACTACTAGCGGAAGAATCTTTCTTGTTAGACTTGACTTGAGGCATGTAAGTAGATAAGAGTAAACGCTTGGCAATGTAAGAAGAACTTTTCTTGCGGAGATCATCATTGATTGCCTTTAAGAACTCATGCTCTTGCTCAAGATTGAGCTTTTCAAAGTGTAGCTTCTCATGAGCCCTTAAAAGTTCTTGATGATCTTCGAAGATAGTGTCATGAGCTAACTTAAGAGTTTTTAGTTCTTTAGTTAGAGCCTCAATCTTCTCCTTATCATTTTCATTCGTTTTATCTTGATTAGCATGATTAATTGGTCTTTCATCATAGTATTCATCACTAGAGTTGTCACCAATCAAATCATCACCTAACAAGTCATCTTCATCACTATTGAAATCAACATACTCGGGGTGTGTTACCTTAGGACCTTTGGCCATGAAGCATCTTCCAATTCCTTCATTTGGTGAGTCAAATATGTCGTAGGAGTTGGTTGACACAAGTGCTAGACCGGCAACACCTTCATCTTGAGTATCTTCGGAGTCGGAGTGATAACTTCTCTCGGAGTGGCTGTCGGAGTCGGAGCCGGATACCCATTCACCAACATGAGCTTGATGTCTTCGTCTTGTGTAGCTCCTTGATGATTTTTCCTTCCTTTCCGAATCCTTGCTTCTCCGTGAGTATCTTTGTTCATAACGATCATCTCTACTCCTTCTATCTCTTTGTGGTGATCCTTTGCTTCTTCTTCTTGGAGACTCTTCTCTTCTCTTGTAGGGAGCCGTACACTCGTTGGAATAGTGTCCGGGCCTTCCACAATTGTAACAGTTTCTCTCTCGACTAGAAGATGTTTTGTCATTGTAGGACCCTGATTTGGAGCTTCTATCTTTGCTTCTATTCTTGTAGAACTTGTTGAAGTTCTTCACCATTAAGCTCAATTCTTCATTGAAGTCTTGTTTCTCACTAGATGATGTAGGGGCTTCACATGAGGCTTTGTAGGCACCACTTGATTTGTTGTGAAGTTCCACTTTATCCTTAAGTGACACCTCATGAGCAACAATTCTTCCAATCACTTCTGTTGGCTTGAGATCTTTGTAATTGGGCATCATTTGGATCAATGTGCACACGGTATCATATTTTCGATCCAAGGCTCTTAGGATCTTCTTGATGATGAATTTATCGGTCATCTCTTCACTTCCTAAGCCGGCAATCTCATTTGTGATGAGAGGAAGCCTAGAGTACATTTCAGCGACACCTTCACCATCCTTCATCTTGAACTTGTCAAGTTGGCTTTGAAGCACATCTAACTTGGATTCCTTGACGGAGTCGGTACCTTCGTGCATATCAATCAAAGTGTCCCAAATTTCCTTTGCATTCTCAAGGCGGCTGATTTTGTTGAATTCTTCGGGGCACAATCCGTTGAAGAGAATATCACAAGCTTGAGCATTGTATTGCAACATCTTCAACTCTTCCGCGGTAGCTTCACGGTTTGGTTCTCTCCCTTCAAAGAAGTCACCTTGCAAGCCAACACACACAATAGCCCAAACGGCGGGGTTATGTCCAAGAATATGCATTTTCATTTTATGCTTCCAACTAGCAAAATTAGTACCATCAAAGTAAGGACCTCTACGGTGATAATTTCCCTCGCTAGACGCCATACTCTCCTAGGTTGTGAAACCAAGGCTATGACCACCAAAAGCTATGGAGATCAAGTAAATGGAGACCAAAGCTCTGATACCACTTGTAGGATCGAAAGTATGTCTAGAGGGGGGTGATTAGACTACTTGACCAAATAAAAACTTAACCTTTTCCCAATTTTAGTTCTTGGCAGATTTTAGCTATTTTAGAACAAGTCAAGCAATCATCACACAATTCAATCAAGCATGCAAAGAGTATATTGGCAGCGGAAAGTAAAGCATGCAACTTGCAAGAATGTAAAGGGAAGGGTTTGGAGAATTCAAACGCTATTGGAGACACGGATGTTTTTCCCGTGGTTCGGATAGGTGGTGCTATCCTACATCCATGTTGATGGAGACTTCAACCCATGAAGGGTAACGGTTGCGCGAGTCCACACAGGGCTCCAACCAAGGGCAACGGTTGCGCGAGTCCACGAAGGGCTCCACCCACGAAGGGTCCACGAAGAAGCAACCACCCACAAAGGGTCCACGAAGTAGCAACCTTGTCTATCCCACCATGGCCATCGCCCACGAAGGACTTGCCTCACTAGCCGTAGATCTTCACGAAGTAGGCGATCTCCTTGCCCTTACAAACTCCTTGGTTCACTCCACAATCTTGTCAGAGGCTCCCAAGTGACACCTAGCCAATCTAGGAGACACCACTCTCCAAGAAGTAACAAATGGTGTGTAGGTAATGAACTCCTTGCTCTTGTGCTTCAAATGATAGTCTCCCCAACACTCAACTGTCTCTCATAGGATTTGGATTTGGTGGAAAGAAGATTTGAGTGGAAAGCAACTTGGGAAGGCTAGAGATCGAGATTCATATGGTAGGAATGGAATGTCTTGATCTCAACACATGAGTAGGTGGTTCTCTCTCAGAACAAATGAGTTGGAATGATGTGTGTGTTCTGATGGCTCTCTCTTGGAATGAGAAAGAGGTGGAGGGGTATATATAGCCTCCACACAAAATCCAACCGTTGCACAGTTTTCCAATCTCGGTGGGACCGAATCATAAAACTCGGTCGGACCGAAAATGTAAACCTAGTGACCGTTAGGAATTTCGGTGGGACTGACATGCAACTCGGTGGGACCGATTCGGTTAGGGTTTGGGCATAACTAATCTCGGTGAGACCGATTACACAAACTCGGTGAGACCGAGTTTGGTAATTAGCTAACCAGAGAGTTGGTCAGGAAAACTCGGTGGGACCGATTTGCTCTTTCGGTGGGACCGAGTGGAACTCAGTGAGACCGAAAAGTTACAAAGGGGAAACACTGAGTTTACATTGCAATCTCGGTGGGACCGATTCACTCTTTCGGTGGGACCGAAAAGTTACGAAAGGGAAACAAAGAGTTTGCAACCCCATCTCGGTGGGACCGAGATCCTTATCGGTAGGACCAAATTGCTAGGGTTTGGCAGTGGCTAATGACAAGTGAAACTCGGTGGCGCCGGATAGGAAAAATCGGTAGGACCGAGTTTGGCTTAGAGTTTAGGTCATATGTGGATATGGGAAAGTAGTTGAGGGTTTTTGAGCATATCATTAAGCACATGAAGCAAGAGGCTCATTAAGCAACACCTCATCCCTCCTTAATAGTATTGGCTTTTCCTATGGACTCAATGTGATCTTGGATCACTAAAATATGAAATGAAGAGTCTTGAGCTTTTGAGCTTGAGCCAATCCATTGTCCTTAGCATTTTGAGGGTTCCACTTTCATATCCATGCCATGCCAATCATTGAGCTTTCCTGAAATAATCATCTTGGAATAGCATTAGCTCAATGAGCTATATGTTGTTATGAATTACCAAAACCACCTAGGGATAGTTGCACTTTCAGTACGCTTCGACCAGGTGGGTCCCGACTGTCAGGCACTTCCTTGCGTGCGAAGATGTAGCTGGTGGGTCCCAGTAGTCAGGGGGCGAATCGTTTTTTTTGCCCGAACGCACTTCCTTGCGTGCGAAGGTGTAGCTGGTGGGTCCCAGCAGTCGGGGGCCTGGTGGGTCCCAGCAGTCAGGGTGGTGAATCGTTTTTTTTCGGACGCACTTCCTTGCGTGCAAAGATGTAGCTCATGGGACCCAGTAGTCAGGGGGCGAATCATTTTTTTCACGAAATACGGTGGCCCGTCCGGTGGGTCCCCGCTGTCAGGTGGAGGAATAATTATTTTGCGCGCAATAAAGAGGCACTTCCTTGCGGCTGCCGTGGACCCAGCTATCAGCCTCTCCACGTACAGCACTCTTCCGATGGAAGTCGGTCATTGACCACGTTGACCACGCCGCGCCGAGAGCACCAGGGCGGTGGTCTGGACGACGGCGAGGCCTAGGAAGGGGACGACGCGGAGCCGGGGAAGATGCAACAGTGGAAGCCTGCATGGAGAGGAGTATGAGGGTTCACTGGTTCGGCTCTGATGTGAGGCTGTCGTCGCCGCAGAATAACAGGGGGTGTGGGTGAGTAGAGGGATGGCCTGGCCAGCGGTGGGAGTAGTACGGGGCGGTGAGGCCTCCGCGGCATCACAGCCGGCCACGGGGGGCAGGAGCACACGACATGACCGGCGCTGCTTTGGGCGGCTGGAGCAAGAAGACCAGAGGTTGAAGAAGCACTACGGCCGTTGGATGGACATCATACGATCACCGCAGCTAGAATCGTTTATATTGACTAAGTTGACAAAGCCCTTGGTACGCGTCAACTTAGTAGGCCCACAGCTCGGATTTGGCAGAGAACATATAGCCCATTTGCGATTTGTAAGAATGTACAACCCATTTTTTAATTATAATGGAATTTACTACAGCCCATTTACAGTTTGTTAAAAGTACAGCCCAACTTATAGCTAGGACAACGATTAATAATTTCAAACAACCGCTCAAAACAGAATTCAAAAAAAAATCCCACATTTTGATGGGATCCGAAATATTTTTATCCGAAATTTCTAGTCAGGTTAAATATAATTTCAAAATAAAGTTGTATTACGTTAAAATCCAACGAAATATTGCGCGCGCAACAAGTAATGAAATTAAAATTTTCAAATTCCAAAAATAATATATTTTTCAAACTAATTACGTGTTTGGTGCATAGTAATTGTCCAGTTATTATAATTACATCCCATTTATTATTTCTTAAAGTCCATTTTCTTGTTAAGCCTAATGCATACCTCCAAGGAAAGTTTGCAGCCCAGCGGGGCGGAGAATAACAAGTTGACCCGGATATTGTGTACAACTGTCGGCCCAGTTGCATTGCTGATGTTGGAAAAAAGCTATTTTTTATACACACATTTAAAAAAAATTGTATAGATAAGGAACATTTTTTATACACACATTTAAAATTTTTCAAATAGATGATTAACACTTTTTAAAACATATTGTTTAGTCAACAGTTGGCCCACGGCGAGCGGAGGAGGTCACAATACACATATTTTTTAAATACATGATTAACACTTCTGCAAAAACAATTAGCCCACAGCGAGCCAATTAGCTCCAGTCAGACCACAGTGGGCCGACAGGGGCCAGTCGGCCAGCTGTAGGCCGACTGGAATCCAATCGGCCTGCTGTGGGCCGACCAGGCCCAGTCGGCCTGCAGCGGGCGGACGGTGTATTATTTTTGAAAAACAATTACCCAACGTAATATTTACGAAAATTAATAAAAAATATTATTTAAAAAAATAGCGAAAAAAGGCATGTGTAGTACAGTACAACCTAACATGGTTACTCAGCCCACATTCAGCGACGCCGGAAAGGCCCAAACAAGGCTTCTGTACAACTTTTTGAAGTCACTGAGCTGAATTAATAACTTAAGAAAAAAGTTAGATTACAGTGGAACCTAATTAAAAGATGTCACGAGCAAATAAATAATTCAACGGGTCCCACTTGTGTGTGCGCGCGTGCGTGTGTGTTTGTGTGTGTGTGTGTGTGAGAGAGAGAGAGAGATAGAGAGAGACCCATCAGCCGATGCTCATAAATACATCTTTCAGCCATATGCATTGCTGATGCTCAGTAAAAACTTATATAGTTGACACAATCATATAGAATATCATAGCACACTGAACTTGCATATAAAAATTTCACGCAGGCGGCTCAATCAGGATGGAAGCAGTGGATCGCTACGGGAAGGGCTATGTTGAAACCAACAAAGTCGTACATAACGGTTCATCGTGTTTATCAATGACAGGGAAATATCTTGAATGTTGTGCAAAGAAAACAGACAGACAACACAATAAGTTCTCCTAGCACATTAAGTTGACGTACAACCCTTTCTAAAAAAAGTTCAGGTACAAAATTAGAACAGGTCACAATCAAATGTACTGGCATATCAGTGCTTCACACCCATAGCTCGGATTTAACTAGTATCTGACAAGATTCAGTTGTTACCTCAAATTAGAGCACATCCAGGCAGCCAGACTGCCTCTTCTCCCAAAGAAGCAGTGGCCTCCGCCGCGCGATGGAGTAGGCCCTGTGCCATCCATCGTTCCGAGCAACACGGGGAAAGTCTGACGTTGACTCCTGTAATGGACGTCGTCGACGGACCCTGGCACCAGCGGCGGCAGGACTTCGATTGATGGATTGAACACTTCTTCGACATGCACGAACACTCGATACAGGTACATCCCTAACGTGGTCCGCGGCGGCCTTGGTGGAGACGAATAGTACAACCCCGGTTCCTACACCGGTATCTCAACACCAATCACCTTCAGTATGGTGGATGGATTCTTCATCCATGCCATAACCGTCAGAGCCTAGCTGTCTGGAGGAATAAACATACTTATGAGCTCACCTCCAAGGTCGTTGATAAGGTCGTTCATGGACTCGCTGTTCCAAGCATGTCGAGGCATGCCGTGGAAGGTAAGCTTTGTTAAAAACTCAAGCTCAGAGGGCACCGAACCCATCCTGGGTGCCACCGATCAAAGCTCACCAGCGCGCCAGCGCAGAACAAATGCCGGGAAGATTCGAACACACGACTTCAGTCGAAAGTTGTCTGGAACCTGACGAAGAAATCAGCTAGTGGTGGACAAACTTCGACGAGCAAGTCACTTATTTGGATGCCGTGCACAATGCCAAGAGGTTTGACAAGGTCATCCGGCGAGACGGGAGGCCGGTCTCCGTTGATGGTTACCATCAGCACTATGCCGGCAAACTGGTCATCAAGCGCCGCCATGCCACTATTGAGCGACAGCACGCAGCGACCGAAGGCAGGACGGACCTCAGGATCTCCGGCTCGGAGATCCGCGTTGACCGGCGACATGATAGTGCGCTTGAGTACAGGGAGTACAGGAGGGGGATTTGGGGGAACTGGAGTAGGAATCAAGATTCCAGAGGTGGGGGAGGGGCGAGAGACTGTGGATGAAAAGGTAGCATGAATTTCGAGCACGCGGCAATATGCTCTCGGCGCGCAAGCGCACGAAAACACCGGTGGCACCCATATGTCGGCCTAAGAGTCCTTATTCATTCTTTTTTGGAGATCCCGGCCTTTTTTTCAGGATCTTTTGAGAGCCCGGCCTGAGAGTCATAATTGACCTGTTTGGCATTGCGTTACTACTCGGCCCATATTCAACGACACCTCACTAGCCCAAACAAGTGTACATCATCGAAAAGACACTGAGCTCAAATTATATAACTTGAAAAAAGGAGATATACTCTGAACACTGGAGAATGGTGATGCCCTTATTTAGCCCACTAGTAGTTCGAGACAATAAACAGTTCGAAACAACGATATATACAACATTCAAACACTGACCAGTGACTACTACTGACATAAACAACAAGACATGATAGTTCATAAGAAGTCTTGCTACACCACCAAAACGCACCCATCTGTAGCGCTCAGACTCTCGTGATCCAGACGAGAATGACATTCTAAACAGAAGAAACTATTACATAGTAAGAGTGACATAGACGAGGATGACCAAATGACAAGGAATATGCATAACAAAAGAAAGAACTACCCATCCAGAACCAGCAGCAAAGACAACAAAGTCATTCGAAGAGATGATCCAACACCATCATAATTTGCAACCCCGCTTGAGCGACCAGTGATCCGGAGACACAAGTACTCCACCCTTTTGATGCAACAGCCCAATTACCTATCAACCTGAAGGCTCGAACCACATCACTACCTGTCATAATTGAGACATCCAAGGATCAAAGTTAACCCGGATGCCTTTGTCATTCTCACCTTCTTTTGGCTGCAGGCTGTATCGTTGACAATCAGGGGAGTTTGCTCCCGAACCCCTAGGGCTCGCCGTGTAGACACATTTTTCCATAGCAAACAGAGCCTCTCTGCCATCAAGGTCCTTGCCAACGGTGATCTCCTGGTTAATCAGATAATTGAGTCCGAGAAACAGAGAGTGTGAACCAAGGCTGTTTACCCGCCTCCAACTAAAAAATCCTAAAGGCCCCAACAAGCTGGTACCCTGCTCATAGATGTAATAGCCACTATCCGGATACTCACGTATTACACGGTGCTTGTATACATTGGGGTTTTGCAATATAACTTTTCTGGCTCATGTGTCCAAATGATCATCAGTCTTTTGCCGTCGTCTGATCAAGCGAGGAACCAGTTGTGCTTCCCTGTTTTTGGCAAAGGTGGTGTGATTACAAAGGGCAGTAACTATAGGGACACTGCATCATATCAAAAAGGACAGGCATTGTTAATGTAAGATCAGCATTGTTCAGAGTATGAGTAGGATAATGCAAGAAATAGCATTGATATGTCCCTGTTGGAACTGGGAGGAAAATACAGGGAAATGTATATTGGGTTCGAAAATATAGAAGTGACATGCATGGTTATACTCATGTTATCTCGCAATCGATTCTTCACAGGAAACTACCATGTCATGCATGTTATGTAATCATGTTCTGTCCTCACAAACAAATTCTTCAAGGTAACTAACAGACCATGCATTGTTATATACTCGTGTTCTGTGGGCAAAAATTTTGTGAGGATATTATTCTAGCCATTGATTGCTGAAGGGCGAATATAGGTATGTACACATGGTAAGCATTGCAGGATTTCACTACTTCCAAATATAGAGTTCTCCATATGCGCATTTACTTCCCTAATGTATTGTCACATTCCTGTGTTAGTCATGCATTAGGATTGGTTGAACATGTGCATCATGTTTAAATTTATTTTAAATTTGAAATGGGGATGACAGAACCCCCAGCACCCCCTGGAACAACTAGGGTTTACTAAAAACTTTTTCAATGAACCTGAAATGCCCTTCTAAAAAGCCCACCCATTTTGTTTTGGGTTAAAACCTTTGAGAAAAATGGTGCACATTTTTCTAGGACATCTTAAGGTCATTGGATTAATTCTTATAGTATTTGCATTTGGGCATTTAAATGCTATAAAATATTTTAAATGCTCAAATAATCATAAACTAAAATGTTTGCTGTTGGATATATTCTAAGCAGTAGCCATGATTAATTTTATGATTTTTGGAGATGCCCTGACATTTTTAATAAAGCCCTGAAGTTACAGAAATAATAGAATAAATAAAAAAACAGAAAAGGAGAGAGAAATGAACTTACCTGTCGCCCTAGCTTGGCCCATCTCGGCCCAGCCCACTGGCCACTGCCAGTCATCCTCCTCCTCACGCCAGGAGGACGAGAGGCGCATGGCCGACGCCCGCAGCCACACGCCGACCACCTCCTGCTTCTGCCGACGCCCGGACGCCGTCTACGAGTGCCATACACTCCCCCTCGTCCCCCTCTCACTTTCCCCACTCTCCCCGTGCCCCTCTCCCCCCTCTGGCTCTCTCCCCATCCCTTGCCGAGCGCAGCCGTCGCCGCTGTCAAGCACCACCGCGGCCACCGCCTCTCCCTCACTTCTCTGACCGGCCCAGAGGCTTCGCCTCGACCCCCTCTTCCTTCCACCCCGAGCCACGCCACCACGGGAGCCCCACATCGCCGCCACGAGTCGTCTTCCCCGAGCACGGCCGCTGGACTCCATTGAAGGATTCGCCGTCGCCAAGCCATCTCCGAGCAAGCCGAGCCCCTCTTCATGATCGCTGTGAGCTTCGCCACCGTTTCCCCCTCTCCCCGCGCTCGTCCACGTCCTCTAACCACCATGGCCATCGGAGCCGATAGATCCTCGCCGCCGGCCATGTCGCCACCGTGGCCACGGCCGTGCAAGCTTGCACCCGAGCTCACCACTGCACTCGGTACATCCCCACGAGTCGAACGCAGCCACCCCCACGTCCTGTTGTGCAACCTAGCATGTTTTTCACCGAGGCCTGAACTCCGGCCGCCGCGGACATGCTCGCCGCCGTCGTTTCCGGCCTCCCCGAGCTCCACCTCCACCACCAAACGCCATGGCTTGTCCCCAGCTACTCGTAGGACCAAACCGCACTCGATTTGGTCGACTGTGGGCAAAACCCGAGCCCCTCCGCCGCGTTTGTCGTCGCCGGCGTCAAGCCGCCAGCGAGTTGACCACTTTTTGACCGTGGACTGACGCATGGGCCCAGGTTGACTTCCCCCCTGAGCCTACGACAGGTGGGGCCGGCCTGTTAATTAGTTTAGGATTAGTGTTAACTAATTTTAATTAGTTTAATCACTGACATGTGGGCCCAGGCCCCACTGACAGTTAATTAGTACTAACTTAATCCTGTTAATTAGCTGAGACACTGACAAACAGGGCCCACCAGTCAGGTTAGACTAGCCCTGGCGCCTTTGACTCGCTGACGTCACAGTGACGTAGTGCTGACGCATTTATTCTTTTCTGGATTTATTTTTATATAGGAAATTCCAGAAAATAGCCAAAACTTCTAAAAATCATAGAAAATCAACCATAGCTCCAAACCAAACAAATTATATATGAAAAATGATCAGAAAAATTGAATCTATCCATCTGTAATGGTTTCATGCATGAAAAAACAAGTTAACCTTGATGTTTAAGCAAAATAATATAATGCACTAATAAGGCTATATTAAATGAACTAACATTTGAATCTTTCATTCAAATGAGTTCATTCCTTTCTGTTTTAGCTTGCATTAGGCCAAGACACATTCATTTTGCCATGTCATAGCATGCATCATATTGTTGCATATTGTCATGTGTTGATTATGTTTCGGTGTGTCTTTCATGGTAGGTTCTGCCTCCGAGGATAACCCCGAGTATCCGTCTGAAGGGCAGTACCCTACTACCGCTATATCAGGCAAGCAACCCATTGATCATTTCGATACAAACCCATGTTCTCGCTTCTGCTGCTGTTTACTGCATTAAGACAACGCGATTCAAACTGCTGTGTGCTACGGTAGTTGAACCCTTATCCTCTACATGACCTCTCATTGCCATAGTAACTAGATGAAACACACTAGCATGTGTAGGAGTTGATTGAGCCATGTATGTGTTTCCTACCTTGCTATGCCTGCTATGCTTAGAGTTGTGTCAGGTCTGGTTCATCTGGTGATGGGCTAGAGTGAAATGATTTATGTCGGTAATGTGAGGGATGTGTTGAACATGATTTGGTAAAGGTATCGACGAGAGGCCATGTAGGAGTACATGGTGGGTTGTTTCATTGAGGCCGTCCATAAGAACTGAGATCTGTATGTGTGATTTAAGATTCAGTTACTACCATACATTGGGCCCGAAACCAATGGAACCTCTCGTCTTCTTATTCACCCTAGTACTCTGTTTAGGAGTTGCAATTAGTTTCTGGTGTTTGTAGGTTATGTGTTGGCGGCCGTGCGTAGCACTGACCCTCGGGGTGGGCTATTTTACAGTAGATACACCATGGCACGGTCTACCGAGTCACCCGTTTGGTGTCTCGGGAACCCTGTTCACATCGTTCGGGACCGTATGTGGAAACCTCGGCCGGACTCCCTGCGGATGGAACCTGGATAGGCAATAAACCTGGACTAGAGGCTTGAGTGTTTAGGTAGGCCATGGCCAACACCCTCGTTGGGCTTCCGCTTGAAGGTTGACGAGTACATGTCGTGTAAACGGCGGTAAGTCGTGAAAGCGTGTATGAAGAAGTACACCCCTGCAGGGTATAAAACTATTCGAATAGCCGCGTCCGCGGTAAAGGACTACTTGGTTGCCTATACAGTTCATACACAAGTTAATGGATACTACTAAAAGACTCAAGATAAGTGTGAGTACCGAGGATGGCCCTCCCGTAGGATGACGAGGGAGGATCCCCGGTGGAGTATTGTGTTGGTGAGTAGTGGACTCGTGTGCAAAAGCTATTTTATTAGTGGTGTTTCGTAGGATAGCTTAGCCAAGAGTCAAAGCCGGCTTGCTGCAATAACTCCACCACCTTCTTGAGAACGAGCATGTATAGTAGGTTCTGATGTAAGACTTGCTGAGTACCTTTCTACTCATGTTTGCTTAATTACTGTTTTCAGACGACAACACCGCCCCCTCCGATGGGTTCTACGTAGACCTTGACGTCGACGAGTGACTAGCCACCCAGGTGGTGATCCTGGCCATGGAGGGCCCTATGTAGATAGACAGGCTTCGAGAAGCCTTCTTGCTTTCTAGTGTCTGTACTCAGACTATTTGCTTCCGCATGTGCTTGTATGCTTGTATAACTTGAGTGTCGGGTCATGTGACCCGTACCTATATGAACATGTTATGTATGGCTCTCTGGAGCCTTTAAATAAAGTACTTGAGTTGTAGAGTTTTGTTGTGATGCCATGTTGCATTTGCACATATCGAGCATATTGTGTGTATGATTGAAATGCTTGGTATGTGTGGGATCCGACAATCTAGTTGTTTATCCTTGGCAGCCTTTCTTATGGGGAAATGTAGTCTAGTGCTCCTCGAGCCATAGTAGTCCGCTACAGCCCGGTTCACCGGAGTCCTGCTAGCCCAGCACTACTACTCAGGACACTTGATTGGTCGGCATGTGTTTCACCTCGTTCCTATGTCTGTCCCTTCGGGGAAATGTCATGCGGTGACATCCGGAGTCCTGCCTAGCCTGCTACAGCCCGGGTTCCCCGGAGTCCTGTTAGCCCAGTGCTACAGCCCGGATTCACTTGCTGATGACCGACATGCTCGATGTGATTCATGTATGCCTGTCTCCATAGGTCTGTGCCGCTTTGGGTTCACGACTAGCCATGTCGGCCCGGGTTCTCTGCCATATGGATGCTAGCGACACTATCATATACGTGAGCCAAAAGGCGCAAAGGGTCCCGGCCATGGTAAGGCGACACCCGTGGGATACCGTGCGTGAGGCCGCAATGTGATATGAGGTGTTACCGGCTAGATCGTTGTGACTTGGAATCGGGGTCTTGTCATGTATGGTTAGATGAAACCAACAGTGTGGTGCATGTTTCTACATCATGAAAATGAGGAAACTAACATGGCCATTGGTACACACTCATATTTAGTAGTAGTATATAGATTACTGTAAAATAAGGATAATATCCATATATTCCTAACCGTTTGATTATTCAGGGTACAAATTGGCTGCAATGACATGGTCACAATCGCATGAATTAACTCATTCCAAATATAGCTGATTTATGGCGTCTCTAATACATTGCCATAATTCTACTCAAATTCTGCTCAAACAGAGATATGCCAATTATCACAAAAAGTTCAAACAGTGTCATGGCGTCATCATTAACATGAGAGGAAACAATTTACACGCGCCGTCCTAGCAATACGTGGTGCCATCTTCTTTGTCGATCGCATAGATGATGCCATTGTGTTCAATAGCATCACAGAAGTGTGTATCAGCTTTGACGATGATCCACTGCGAGCCGAGTTGTCTCCAGGTAAAGAAGGCACCAGCGTAATCATAGGCGAGTCCGCGGTCGAACAAGGCAATTAGCTTGAAGTCTGCGTAATTCGCATGTCGTGTGGGCACTTGGCAGATTACAATCTTCTGCAAAACAAGGTCCGTCCAACTGACATAGTAATCTAGATGACTTCGACCGCGATGGTAATACTCTATATAATCCAACGGAGGAAGGATAATCTCATGGGAGGTCTGGAAGTTCACGAGCACCAACTTTTTACCATCCTCTCTCAAGGCAGCCATCCAGTGGGAGTTCATGCCAACCCAGTACATACCTGCCAAGAAGTTTTGGGCGATTGTGATCGGATCGATGTCGAGGGAAATGATGTACGGCGACCCACTACATACCTGCAAAGAAGTTTCGGCTAATGGAAATCGGATTGAAGTCGAGGGGCATCATGCACGCCTCCGTATCATGGTGAGCCAATCTCGCAAGACCAGATAGCAGCAAGCAGGGTGTCCTGAAAAGCTTAGGCCTCGCTTCGACGATGGCCGTGTGCATGTCCCTCGAGCATGCAGCCAGCCGCAGGGCGCTCAACATATCCATACATGAACAATAGAGGTCGAGGATGTCACTAGGGATATTGCTCCAATCGCAGCTCATATGGATGCTGCGCGGTTCGCGTTCGACCATGGTGGAGTTTGGAAGGGGGCTTGATTTACGAGGGAGAAGGATGTCAGTGCTGGAGCGGCTAGCAAGGGAATAGTGGTATTGGGGGAGGCGAGTGAGGCGACAATACATGGGGGAACAGTGAGATGGAGACGGAGAAGGAGATGGAGATGGAGTGGTGCTATGGGAGCGGAGAGGGAGACGAGGCGAGGCGCCAATGTGCTGTACAGCAGCGGTGACAGACTGCACTGTGCACAGGGTGAGGCTGACTTTGGTAACCCGAACACGCCTCCTGGACTAGTGTCAGGCGCAGGGTGTTGTCACTTCACTGTGAGGACTGGATGAATAGTATTTTGACCATCAAGGGTACCACAGTTGTACTACTACTAGTAGTAGGTACACGAGTACTCCAGTATTGTATAGGGTAAATAGGTCTCCCGTGCTAGCATGTCTGTTCACTTCATCGTTCAGGTATCATCCATATTGCAAGCAGAACCAAATTCTCATGCATGCCCAATCAACGCTCTGCCACGATGCATGCGGTGGTTGTTCTGGTGCATCAAGGACGACATGCAGATTGTTCCACACTTGAGAAGAGGAAAAATGGAAAGGTAGAACGCGGCAGCAGAGGAAGAGAACGCTGGCTAACGAGGCTAGGAGGGGATCGAGCAGGAAGTTAATGCTCCACGCCTAAAGGTTTTGGGAAAACCTGATTTTCATAAGGTGACTTATACTCACCTAAACGGAGGGAGTATTCCTTAACCAGAGAATGTTGTGTCTCCTACTCACGCGTTCAAAGAAAAACTACGACACATTTTTTATTTGTTTGCATAGGTCCCACCTATCAGCAAGGATGGGCACATACACGAATAGGTACGACTCATCAGTCTACCCGCATAGCCTTTTCGTTTAGTCTACCTAGCCGTTTAATCAACTGCCTGCACGCCACTTCTCCCATTTACTTCTCCATCGGGAACCGATTCTCCTCGGCTTCTTCACCTCCCCTTCGTCTTCATTTGCATCCATACCACACTGCGTTCACATTTTTTTATCCTCTTTAAATAATCATCTACTACTTCAGTTAGACTAGCCATCTAATCCTGTCGGTGTACAAAAAGAGAGGGTACACTTTTTGTACCCCTATAACTGTGCACGGGCAGTCTGAGCCACGGGCACCACCACACTGAGCAAGGCAAGGGAGGTGAGCCAAGGTAAGGCCGAAGCTCAGGAGAAGCAGAACGACGCCAAGACCAAGACCACAAAGAGCAAAGGGGACGAAGCGGACCCCCCGGCAAGATCCTTGCCGGGAGGCGGTTTTAGCAAACCCGGCAAGACCCTTGCCGTGGCAGCTCGCCCCACACCTACGGAGTGAGTCACCCTTGAGTCCACTGCCCCCATGGGGCAAGGATTCGGGAGACATCCCCGTGGTGGCATGCAGATCTTTGTGAAGACATTCAAGATCAGATACACCCTTTAGAAGATGATGATCCTTGGCGGGATCCCAGCCAAGGAGGACCACAAGGCCCCCGGCAAGAGCCTTGCCGGGGATGACAGCAGGCGCCACGGCAAGACCCTTGCGGGGCCCCGGCAAGGCCCTTGCCAAGAACACCCGTAGGGCCACCATCAGGCCCACGCCAGTCAAACCTCCACCGCCGTTCGCATGCAGCTGCCGACCCAACCAGCTGGGCAGGCACCTGCGTGGCGGCATGCGGATCTTCGTGGAGACCCACCACTGCGCCACCTCAGCTGCCTGCCTGCCTACATGGCACCGCGGGCGCCGCTGGCCAGGGCGCGTGTCGACACGAGAGGGAGCGGCGACGGACGAGACAGGGCTCTCCCCCATCCCCGATAAAGCAAGGACACCTGGGCAAGACGCATTAAATGCGCCTTGTCATGTAATGCGAGGGATAACCTCACATCACTGTACCCTTTCCACCTCCTGTGTGCCACTGTGGCAACCCCTTTCCTATAAAAGGAGGCCCGAGGCGACCAGGAGGAGGATTCGGCTTTTTGGAGCTCCTCACGCCCCATAGCTAGCTCAAGAACACAGATATACAATCCACCAAAGCAGGAGTAGGGTTTTACGCATCCTCGCGGCCCGAACCTGGATAAACGAACCGTGTGCTATCTGTTTGATCCGCTCTTCTCACGACCCCGCGCCCGCAACCGTAGTAGGGATTCTTGTGATCCCATAGGTGTCGTTCCCACCGACATCTTTGGCGCGCCAGGTAGGGGGCGCAGTTGTGAGAATCGGCTTTAGCAGTTAGTTCGACGCTTCTTCATCGTCATGGCGCCCAAGAAGAAGACGACGACGGTGGTGGTTGGCCCGTCGGAAGCCGGACATCCCGTCCCGACGCGGACGAGCAGCGGACCGGTCGTAGAAAGGACCCGGGGCGCCGTTCGCGAACACTAACACCGTCCCAGCAGCCGGAGTTTGGGAGGCGGCGATGTTCGTGCGCCTGGTAACGGGCCGCATGCCGCCAAATCCAAAGACGGAGCCAGGCCCTCCGCGGGTGGCGCGGGGCCTTCCAAGATCGCTGCCACCCCGCCCGAAGGCGAAGCGAGGGCCTCCAAGACTGCCACGCCGGCGCCGACGGCGCGCTCCTCTCAAGCGGCGCGCGACGAATGGCGTAATCACGCCGAAGACCGCGGTCGTCGCCACGGGAAGAGCCCCGAGCGCCACTCCCGGGAGGTAGAAGACCTGCCCGCTCGCTGAGGCGCTGGAGAAGATGGCATGCGACCGTGGGGTCGTGATAGAGCTCCTTCTGACATGGTCAGAAGTCGAAGCGCGTCGCGATCCATGCAGGTTTCGCTACCACCAACGCCAGCAGAAGCCCTGGCACACGCGCAGTTGCTCCTCGATTTTCCTCACACTATGGGGAAACTCGACGAATTGAGAGCCACTATTCGAAGCCTTGTTGCGGTGGCCGACAAAGACGAACCGAGTCCGGTGGAGCCCCTGGGTCGACGCTCCGATGTAGTCCCACGCACCAGTGGCTGGAAAGCCGGCGGCGCCGCGACCACGGTGCACTCATCTCCTCCCCGCCTGGTACCGCGGACGCCAACCCGTCGCGACGTTACGGGCGACGAAATCTCCATAGCGTCGTCCGACCCGCGGACCCACTGTGACCAGCGCCAAGTCCTTCGGGAACGAGAACATGAAGATGCTTGAACCACTATCGAGCGCCGGCACGGAGTGCGCCACCAGACAGACAGGCGAGGAGGGCCTGCTGTAAACCACCCGGCACCGGAGAGCCTTGGAGGCCTACCTTACGAGGTAGGCTGTCCGGCTTTTACCCGTGAGCTGCGGCAGTTCCAGTGGCCCACTCACAGCACCTTCAAACCTGACATGGCCGAAAAGTACAGTGGCAAGACCCACCCGTCCGAGTTCCTCAGCATCTACACCATTGCGATGCAAGCTGCCGGAGCCCGCGACGATAAGGTGCTTGCGAATTACTTTCCGTTGGCTCTTAAACCCAACGCCATGTCATGGTTCATGCACTTGCCGGTAGACTCTATTTCCTTCTGGTCGGATTTGTGCCATGAGTTTGTGGGCGCCTTTACTGGAGGCCACCAAGCCCATGGCCAAGCGAGCGACCTACATGTCATTCCCCAGAAGGGAGGCGAGAGTCTCTGCAAATATATACAGAGGTTCAGTCAGATACAGTACAATATCCCTGATGTTCACCCTGCCGCCATCATCAGCGCGTTCCATCAGAACGTGCGTAACCGCAAGATGCGCGAAGAGCTGGCAATGAACAAGGTGAAAGATGTAGCAGAACTCTATGTTCTTGCTGACAGATGTGCCCGGGCTGAAGAGGGAAGGAAGTACCCCGGCGAAGACACCGGCGTGGAAACCGACTCCTTAGATGAAGATACTGTCGCCCCAGCGAAGAAGGGCCGGCGCCGCAACAGGAAGCGCAAAGGTAAAGCCGTGCTTGCCATCGAGGGATCTGATGACACCGGCTCCACCAAGAAAACCAAGGCAGATGACCCCGGCAAGGAAATTGCCGGATGTGTCGCCTGCCGGGCCTTGGCAGTCGCCAAGAAGCCAGGAAACTCCGAGAAGCGATACTGCAAGATCCATCGCACCAAAGGCCATGCTCTCCAAGACTGCCGACAGGTTGAGCTCCTCGCTGAGAAGCAGAGGGCTGAATATGAGAGGCGGGACAAGGAGAAGGGCCAAGACGGTGCTAAGGGGTCCGGCAAGAAGCGTGACGGCCAGGCGAGCCGTCGCGGCAAGCATAAACAATAGGCGAGGCCCGCCCGGGGCCGTGACAAAAAGCCAGAAGACAACGATCACAAAGAGGATGACGAATCCGGCAACCAAGAGTTTCAGAAAGCTACAGAGGCCATGTGCGTCAATGGCGGTGCCTCGCTGCATACTTCTCACTGCCTGCTTAAACAGTGGGCGTGAGAGATTACAGTGGCAGAGCCGTCGTTTGATGCCCAAAGGCCGCTGAAGTGGTCCAGCACCCCTATCATTTTTGACACCGAGGATCACCCTGATCGCACTACTGCGGTCGGGTGCTTGCCATTGTTGGTTTCACCAACAATACGCAACCTCAAGGTGACAAAGATGCTAGTCGATGGCGGGGCCGGTCTGAACTTGATCTCGCCTGCCGTGGTCGAGAAACTGCATATTCCGGATGGAGACCTCGAAAAGACGGGCACGTTTCAGGGGGTCAACCCAGGAAGAAGCCAACCTAAGGAAATGGTCACGCTGCCCGTGACTTTTGGAAGCGATCTGAACTACAGGACGGAGAGCATCGTGTTTGATGTTGCCAAGATCCCCTTGCCCTACAACGGGATCCTTGGCCGCCCAGCGCTGGCCAAGTTCATGGCGGCATCACACTACGCCTACAACACCCTGAAGATGCCAGGACCTGTGACGATCATGACCATCCCCTCCGGTAAGAAAGATGCGCTGATTTGCGTTGACCAACTATACCAGCAAGTAGTTGCAGTAGCTGCCGCCACTAGGGCACTTGCTCCTGCCGCTGGGACCCCGGGAGGGAAGAAGAAGAAGAAGACCGGTGAGACCTCGGACACTCACTCCGACAAGCGCACCTCTCTGAAGTGTAGCGCTCCCGTCGAGGATGTGCCAGAGAGCTCCATCGGCGGAAACAAGAAGCCCAGGGCCATACCGCCGGGAACCAAGAAGGTTCCTGTCAATGAGGACGGCATGGGAGGGGCTTTCACCATAAGCTCCACCCTTGACGACAAATAGGAAGATGTGCTCATCACCTTCCTGCGGGCGAATGTCGGTGTGTTTGCATGGCAAGCTTCCGACATCCCCGGTGTTCCCAGGGAGGTGATTGAGCACCACCTTGTTGTCTGTCCTCATGCACGGCCCGTCAAGTATAAGGTCAGAAAGCAAGCTTTGGAACGACAAGAGTTCATCATAGAGGAGATCCGAAAACTGGAAGCAGCGGGTTTGGTAAGAGGAGTGCTCCATCCAATGTGGTTGGCCAATCCGGTCGTAGTGCGCAAGGCTAATGGGAAGTGGAGGCTGTGTATTGATTACATAGATATCAATAAGGCTTGTCCTAAGGACCCCTTCCCATTGCCGCGCATCAACCAGATTGTTGACTCCACAGCTGGGTGTGATCTGTTGTCATTCCTCGATACCTACTCTGGCTACCACCCGATCTTCGTGACAAGAGAAGACGAAGAGAAAACATCATTCATCACCCCATGTGGTACGTATTGTTTCATGCGGATGCCTTTCGGGCTAAAGAGTGCTGGTTCGACGTTTGCAAGGGCGGTCCAGATTGGTTTTGAATCCCAGCTCCATAGAAATATGGAAGCTTATATGGATGACATAGTGGTCAAAACCAAGGATAGGGCAACCCTCATACCGGATTTGCAAGAAACATTTGCAAACCTGCGCAAGATCAATCTCAAGCTGAACCCTGAGAAGTGCATCTTTGGCGTCCCGTCCGGCAAGCTTCTCGGGTTCTTTGTGTCACAGCGTGGGATGGAGGCCAATCCGGACAAGATCAAAGCTATAGAGCAGATTGAAGCACCCAAGCGAATCAAGGATGTGCGTCGGCTTGCTGGTTGCGTCGCCGCCATGGGCAGATTCATTTCCAAGTCTTCCGAGCACGCCCTTCCCTTTTTCAAGATCCTGAAAAAGGCGGGCCTGATGGAGTGGACGCCAGAAGCCGAAGCAGCATTGCAAGATTTGAAGAAGTACCTCTCCTCCGCGCCAATACTAGTTGCGCCTAGGCCACAGGAGCCATTGCTGCTATACCTGGCGGAAATGAACCAGGTGGTCAGCACCGCACTAGTGGCGCAGAGAGAGGTAGATGACGAGGTAATGGCAGCAACAGAGCCCGACACCACCAATGCAGAGACGACACAGCCAGTTGATGTGCCGCCGAAGAAGAAAATGATGCAGCACCCGGTCTACTTTGTTAGTTCCCTCCTGCAGGGAGCTAGATCAAGGTACTCCGGCGTGCAGAAACTGCTCTTCGGCCTTCTTATAGCCTCGAGGAAGCTGCGTCACTACTTCCAGGCACACGAGATCACTGTCGTCACTTGCCACCCTCTGCAACGGATATTGCACAATCTAGATGCAACGGCAAGAATTGTGGAATGGGCACTGGAGCTGTCCAGCTTTGGCCTCAAGTTTGAAAGTACTTAGATGATTCAGAGCCGAGTCCTGGCGGAGTTCATTGCAGAATGGACCGCAACGCCTGACAAAGAAGCCCAAGGGACTGCTCTCCCCGGCAAGGAGGAAAGTTGCAGTTGGATCATGTACTTTGATGGAGCTTTCTCCTTACACGGCGCCGGGGCTGGCGTACCGCTTGTCGCGCCCACCGGAGAGCACCTCAAGTACGTGATCCAGATGCACTTCCCCAGGGAGGTGTCAACAAACAATACAGCAGAGTACGAAGGGCTGCTTGCCGGTCTTAGGATCGCGGCGGACCTCGAAATCAAGAAGCTCATCGTCAGGGGCGACTTGCAGCTCGTCGTCAAGCAAGTCAACAAGGACTACCAGAGCCCGTTGATGAAGGCCTACGTCGATGAAGTGAGAAAGCTGGAAGAGCGTTTCGACGGTATACAGGCTGAATACGTTCCCCGAGCGGAGAATGATATCGCCGATTACCTGTCAAAACGCGCTGCCCTCGAGCTACCTATGGAACCAGGTACCTTTGTGCTCCAGCTAACTCAGCCATCCGTTGATCCATCAATAGAGCAGAACAAGAGGAGGAAATCAGGACCTGGCAAGTACTTTCCCGCTGAGCTCCCCGGAGCCACAGGCAAGGATGTTGCCGGGGACACTGAGCCCGCCACGGGACGGCTAGCTCCGGCGGAGCTTCAAGCTCTTGCCGTCGAGGCAGCCGCTCCTATAGCGGAGGAAATGCCTTTAGTCCTCGCGGTCGAGCCCCAGGCTCCAGCGTGGGCACAACATACCGTCTGATTCCTCCAAATAGGGGAACTTCCTGAAGAGCAGGAAGAAGAGGAAAAAGTAGCCCGTCACTCTACCATGTACCAGTTCGTCGATGACGTCCTGTACAGAAAGAGGCCGAACAGTGTGAAATTGAAGTGTATCCCTCGGGAGGAAGGACTGGAGCTGTTGGCGGAGATACACGGAGGCATATGTGGATCCCACATCGGGTCAAGGGCCCTTGCCGGCAAGGCATTTCGGCAAGGCTTCTTCTGGCCCACCGCCCTCCAGGATGCGACGACACTAGTCACTAGGTGTGAAGCGTGTCAGTTCCATTCAAAGAAGCTTCATCAGCCAGCTCAAGCCCTTCAAACCATTCCTCTCTCCTGGCCCTTCTCGGTCTGGGGGCTCGACATACTGGGACCTTTCCCCCGCGCTGTCGGGGGCTTTGAGTACTTGTACGTTGCAATCGACAAGTTCACAAAGTGGCCGGAGGTGGAGGCAGTGAGGAAGGTCACAGCTCAGTCAGCCGTCAAGTTCTTCAAGGGATTAGTGTGCCGTTTTGGTGTACCCAACAGGGTCATCACCGACAACGGCACACAGTTCACAAGCCGCACCTTCATGCAATATATCCAAGACCTCGGCAGCAAAGTCTGTTTCGCTTCCGTTGCTCACCCACGAAGCAATGGTCAAGCTGAGAGGGCAAACGTTGAAGTACTGCGAGGCTTAAGGACCAAGACCTTTGACAGGCTGCACAAGAGTGGAAGGCGCTGGATTGATGAGTTGCTGACGGTTCTTTGGTCGATCAGGACGATGCCAAATCGAGCCACCAGCCAGACACCCTTTGCCCTAGTATACGGGGCAGAAGCAGTTCTCCCCACTGAACTCATATACGGGTCACCTCGAGTGCTCTCTTATGATGAGCTTGAGCAAGAGCAACTGCGGCAAGATGACGCAATGCTCCTTGAGGAAGATCGTCTTCGGGCGGCTGTGAGAGCAGCACGCTACCAGCAAGCCTTGCGCCGCTACCATAGCCGCAAGGTTCATGCCCGAAGCCTTGAGGAAGGCGACCTTGTCCTTCGGCGCGTTCAATCGGCCAAGAATTCCAACAAGTTGACGCCAAAGTGGGAAGGCCCTTATCGGGTAATACGAGTCACCAGGCTTGGCGCAGTCCGCCTGGAGACCGAAGATGCCGTTCCCGTGTGTAACTCCTGGAACATTGAGCATCTTGGCAAGTTTTACCCGTGAGGCGCGGCTTGCCGGGCCCCCCGGCAAGCCACCTTTTGTACAAGCATTGCCGATGATGCATGTAACCCTTTATACAAAGCCAGGCGCAGACCCTGAGCACAAGTAATGAAGCGCTGGCGCCCTAAGTTATAGCATGCATGCTAGGTCAAGTCTCGTCCTTGGTTAGGGTTGATAGTGCTTAGCGGCGACTAACCCCTAGCTTAGTGGTCGAGTGTGCGTCTCTTTGCCGTTCTTTCGTCTTCTTTGGCTTGCAGGACTCACAAATATCCTTGCCGGATCACTTGAGGATGAAAAAGAGAAGAGGGACAGACCAGCATTTAGACCCTGGCAAGCCAGTATTGTCGGGGGATGCAAGAGCAAAGATTCACCCACGGCAAACCAGAGTTGCCGGGGGCTACAGCTTCAGATAAGTTCTTCATCCCTTATCATGCATTCCCTTATGGACTGAGGTATGTGAAACCTTGTTTTTTCCTAAAGCTACCGTGCTCCCCTAATTCTAGGCCCTAGGGCTCGTTCCTGGGGCCAGGTTTGGTCGTAGTCGCGGCAGCGAGAGGATGAAACAAGGAGCGTGAACCCACCTCATCCCTGCCTCCGCCAAAGGTGCGAGAAAGGTCGAGCGAAGTGGGGAGACGGCAAGGCCTGTTGCTGGGCAAGGAAATGTTTATCTTAAAGATATCAAGGATTTACTCCTTGTCATGGGTTCTACCCACAAACAAATGACCCGACAAGCATCCCTTTTTCATTAAAAACATTCCACTTAGGTATAGTCCATAGGGAATGAAAAACATGAATGATGGGACTACAAGTTTTAAAATCAGCTAAGGCCCGAAGGCTTACAAACTAAAAAGAGATAAGGTGCCCGTAATCCCTTTCCTGTCCCTCTCCTCAGGAGGCAGGTCAAGGAGGCGAAAAGGGAAAAAGGGGCGCCTAGGCGAGCTACGGGTGGCAGAAGACACCAAGAGAACATCTCGGTGGCCATCCGAAGGGTGGATGGTTATGGCAGCGCCGGAAGCAGAGCTCGAAGACGAGGCGGCAGGACGTCAGCACGCGTCCAAGGCGTTGTTGCCCGCGTACTCCGATTTGACGGCCTTGCCGCCCGCCCTCTTCCTCTTCCGCAGCCTCTCAACGCCAGCCGCCCAAGGAGACAACCCCGAGAAGTTCAGGGAGCCGGCGACACGGATGATGGGGTCGCATGTGCCGCACGGAGCGGTGCCCGACACCTAATCGGACCCGTCATCCTGCCGCCTACTACCCTCATCGTCGCTGCCGCTATCCTCCTCGTCACTCCCGCCCGAGGAGGAGTCTTCACTATTAGAAGAGCTCTCCATGCAGCACCTTGCACGGGTCCCAAAACAACCGAAGACCTTGACGGAGAGAAGGCCACCCTCCATCAGCTTAGAATGGAGAGTGAGCTCCTCCTTCAAGCGGTGGATATGAGCAAACATCTTCCATCCCCGACAAAGATACATCACGTGAGGGGCGGGGAAGTCGACGCGGACCCACGTGCCGCTGATCCCACAACCCCTCATGTGCAGCTGCAGCGACTCCGGCGGATCCAGCTCCATCTCCCGCGCGAATGGAGTCGGGAGACGAAGGCGGCGGCGAGGCGGCCGGCGCAGCCTGACGAATAACTCGCAAGGGTCATCCCCAACTTGGCCCTCCATGGGGGGAGGAACTGCAGGCGGAGGCGAGGCCGGCGTGCCGCCCCGTCCTCCTCTTCCCCGAGCGCCTCGGCCTCGCCCACGGCCTCGCCCCCTCCCCCTTCCCCTCGCGGCTGGCTCTGCCACCGCGGGTGCAGGAGAAGGAGGGACGCGTTGTCGAGCGGCGACCCTCGCCGCCACTGTTGAAGGACCAGGATTCCCTCTCTCCATGGCGGATGGAAGGGGGGGGCAGAAGCTGAAGGAAGGAGGAGATGAAAAGAATGCGGGACGCCATCCCCCCCTCCCGCTCTTTATAAAGGAACGGGGTGGAGGCTTGGCCGCCCCGCTCAGCCAATCAAGACGTGGAAGGCACAGGGAACTGGGACCGACCCGCCGCCCCAGCCCATGGCGGCCCGGTTTCCCGCCTCCACCGTTCGCCACCCCAAGCGCATCAGAGCCATGTGGCAGGCGTGCAGGACCGAGGCGACGGGTGAGGCGACCTCTCCCCACCCCGTGATTGTGGGGAGTGGACGCCTTGAAGACCACGCCTCGGCCCCATTCAGTAAATAGGTCACGCCTCCACGCCTCCCTCCGTTTATGGGGAAGGCGCGAACCGCCCCCTTTACTACGACGTGACGCATGCATGCAGAGCTCAGCCCCACGCATGCCGCCCACGTCACACATGCCTCCCCGCGCCGAGCCACGCGCGGGAAGCATGGGAAGCGCAGCGCGTGAAGAGACTTACCGCGGTAAAAACCACCCTGCCTGCCCGCACCGTTTTTGGGCCTAGCCCAATGACGCGACTGCGCTTACGTGTGGCCCAGCCCCGGGGGCTCCTGTCGGTGTACAAAAAGAGGGGTACACTTTTTGTACCCCTATAACTGTGCACGGGCAGTCTAAGCCACAGCACCACCACACTGAGCAAGGCAAGGGAGGTGAGCCAAGGTAAGCCTGAAGCTCAGGAGGAGCAGAACGACGCCAAGAACAAGATCACAAAGAGCAAAGGGGACGAAGCGGACCCCCCCGGCAAGATCCTTGTCGGGAGGCGATTTTAGCAAATCCGGCAAGACCCTTGCCATGGCAGCTCGCCCCACACCTACGGAGTGAGTCACCCTTGAGTCCACTGCCCCCATGGGGCAAGGATTCGGGAGACATCCCCGTGGTGGAATGCAGATCTTTGTGAAGACATTCAAGATCAGATACACCCTTTAGAAGATGATGATCCTTGGCGGGATCCCAGCCAAGGTGGACCACATGGCCCCCGGCAAGCGCCTTGCCGGGGATGACAGCAGGCGCCACGGCAAGACCCTTGCCGGGGCCCCGGCAAGGCCCTTGCCAAGAACACCCGTACGGCCACCATCAGGACCACACCAGTCAAACCTCCACCGTCGTTCGCATGCAGCTGCCGACCCAACCAGCTGGGCAGGCACCTGCGTGGCGGCATGCGGATCTTCGTGGAGACCCACCACTACGCCACCTCAGCTGCCTGCCTGCCTACATGGCACCGCGGGCGCCGCTGGCCAGGGCGCGTGTCGACACGAGAGGGAGCGGTGACGGACGAGACAGGGCTCTCCCCCGTCCCCGATAAAGCAAGGACACCTGGGCAAGACGCATGAAATGCGCCTTGTCATGTAATGCGTGGGATAACCTCACATCACTGTACCCTTTCCACCTCCTGTGTGCCACTGTGGCAACCCCTTTCCTATAAAAGGAGGCCCGAGGCGACCAGGAGGAGGATTCGGCTTTTTGGACCTCCTCATGCCCCATAGCTAGCTCAAGAACACATTTATACAATCCACCAAAGCAGGAGTAGGGTTTTACGCGTCCTCGCGGCCCGAACCTGGATAAACGAACCGTGTGCTATCTGTTTGATCCGCTCTTCTCACGACCCCGCGCCCCGCAACCGTAGTAGGGATTCTTGTGATCTCATAGGTGTCGTTCCCACCGACAAATCCTAATTCTCCAAACCATAGCCCTCCGTTCCAGCGGTTCCAAATGGCGATAGAGATCGAGATGCAGGTTTTTAGCGTCCAACATGTCCTCATCGAAGGCTCGATGCACATAGTTGCCACCGTCACCGTCCACCCAAGGGCTGTTCGGCAGTGGATCAACAATGTATCCAATTCCCTCGAAAAGTTAGAGACGAGGGTCATCAGTCTCGACGTAGAGTACACAGAGCGTGCCCCTGGGAAGATCCAGCGCGCCGCCGTCCTTCAGATGTGCCTCGAAGATGAAGTTTTGGTGTACCACATCATACACTCGCCCTCCATACCAGGTGAGCTTCACGATTTCTTGTCTCGGGAGGACGTATACTTCTGTGGGGCAGCCATCAAAGGGGACAAACAGAAGCTGGAGCCGTACAACCTTAATTTCAATAGCATCGCTGACCTACAAACCAAAATCAAAATTCCTGTAGAAGTTTGTGATAAACAGACACCATCCCTATTCGACATAGCAAATTTTGTGCTTGGTACAAATCTTCAGAAGGGTGATGAGACGGTGGCATTAAGGTCGTCTAGATGGGAGAATTATCCCTTGACATACGAGCGGATAAAATATGCTGCCCTCGATGCCCGTGTGAGTTTCGAGATAGCTGCCAGGTCCAAAGAGCTTGTTGCAAAGCCGTCTCCCACAGAGAATGAAAACAAGAAGAAGAAGAAGAAGAAAAGGTTGCACCAGCAGGAGGGCATTATGGATGGATGAACTATTTCCTCTCTTTTTAAAAAATTATTCCATCTCGGTGTATATTGATATAGATGGACTATTTCGATGGTGTGCATGTCTTTGGAACAGAGTAGTAGCATGGGTCCGCTTGACTATAAGGAACTATTTATCCGCATAAATAGCTTTCTCTGCTACGCCTTCTAGTGATCGGTATGCAGTGCATGTCTCCGTAGACATGACAGCTTGTCCATGGAAGTTCAACTATGACGACCATCACGTTTCATCTCGCAATTCCCACGACGCCTCTCCAACCCACGGCACCACGCCCCCCGACGCGCGCCTCACCCCTGTCGGCCGCACCGCCCCTCTGACTTTGTGTGCATGCCATGTGGGCCACCTAAAATGCGGCGAGCATCAAGTTTCTACCATAGCCACCCATGATTCCCACGACGCCGCTCGAACCCATGAAACCACATGTCCCCCGACCTGCGGCTCACCCCTCTTGGCCCCACTGCCCCTCAGTGCCGACGGCCCTGAGAGGGAAATGTAACTCCTGCGCCGGGCTTGTGGTGCTCCCGTAACACGAACTCGTGCCAAACTCAAGATTTGTTTCTTTACTATACATGCACGCAACGATTTAATGGACATTGTAATCTCAACATGTGATGGGGAGCTCTAAATTTGAATTTGAAACTTATAAAACGAAAAGATTCAAAACAAATAAACTAGTTGAGAGGGAGTATATCGTAGGATGTGTTCCATACAAAATAAGTCCCCTGGTTTGTCACCGCGAAGATGCGGTTAGAAAGGAGCACATCGTCTTCCTACTCGTACGGCAACAAATAGGCCGCAGACAACATGGTCCGCCTTTGACCGCCATGTGCAAGGTTCGTGCTATCTTATTCAATCTCACCGTGGTTCCGTCGTACCAATTCATGCGGTGGCCCGTTGCATGGCTGATCCCAATGTTGGACAAAGGTTCTACGGGAACAGTTTCATCGTTGTAAATGTTGTGCAAATTGATGTTGGTACCCTCCCGTACATATGCAAGCCAATCTCCACTCGCACCGAGCCTAACCTGTGAAACAGTGGGCAAGGGGAGAATTAGGAAATGGACACGGAAGTAGTCTTTAGAATGCATTTACTACGTTATCAAACTCATCTTACCTGCTCATCGGAGGAAATTCGAGTGCCTCTCAATGTCGGCATCTCAAGGGGCGTCAACTTGCAACTACGGCCACACCGCGCTGGAGAGGCCCCCAAGGAAACATCCTCGTGCATTCCATGGAACATCAAGATGCATTTGTATGAGTAGTTTATCTTGTGAGAAAAAAAGGATGAACGAGGGAAGGCCTCTAGAGATAGAGATGGACACTACTACTACCAATGTGCTGGCCCGTGCGTTATAATGGATCCAAAGTAGTAGAATAATACTTGTTCACGTGCTTGAAATATAAACACTCTAGTTTTGATATACATGTGTCAGCAGACATGAAAGCTTGTCCATGGAAGTTGAACAATGGTGACCATCACGTTTCTTATTTCTACCACTAAGCCACTGAAGTTCGGTCCCGTGGGCCCCGAGAGGGAAATGTAACTCCTGCGGCAGGCCTTGTGGTGCTCCTGCAGTACGAGCTCGTGCCAAAACTGGAATTTGTTTCTTACTACTACCAACTAGTACTAGTAAGGTACACGTGCATTGCACGCATGAGATTCTGGTGGTTTGTGCATTATGCTTCTACATGTGGAGCTTTCTGGATTCTAACATGTGGCAAAATCTGGTGGAATGTAAGGTTAGGCAAGTTTGATTAACTTAGGCGAGTGTTTGATTCAAGCCACACCTTAGGCAAGCCACACTAAGGCCCCACATGACATACACACAAAAAATGTGGCAAGATTCCCTTAGGCTTGCCAACTTGTTTCTCTCGTTTTGAAGAACTAATAACTTTGCCTAAGCTTAGTTGTGGCAAAGTTAGGGTCTGTTTGATTCAAAGGATTTTCATAGGATCTTTGAAGGATTAGAATCCTTAGGAATTTTTCCTACGTTGGTCGTTTGATTCGTAGGATTGAATCATGTAGAATATTTTCCTAAGGATTCATTTGTACTATGTTTCACAGGAATTCTAACATGCACTCCAACCACTTGAAAGAAATCCTTTGTTTTTCATGTGACACAATCAAACAAACTCAAATCCTATAGGGATCCAATGAACATTCCATTCCAATCCTACTTTTTCCCTATTCCTGTGTTTCTTCAATCCTATGAATCAATGAGGCCCTTAGTCATGAATTAAGTTCAACCATGGAGTCTCCTAGATTATACATGTGGCCGAATCTGGTGGATGATATCCAACAACCAGTAGTGCTCGGATCTGCCATCTTTGTACCATCGGATTGGCTTCATCCAACGACCAACTTTCAAAGTTTCTCACACACTATATAGGGGGTATAGATATAGATGTGCCGGTCCATTGCAATGGATCCAAAGTATATATATCTATTTAGTGGAGTGCACTCTAAACACATTATCTATTTATTTTTGTCTAACCTTCCGTAGCCATGCAACCAAGCCACATAAGCTTCATGGGTTCCGCCCACATCATATTATTCATACTACGTTGATTGAAAAAAAGATAAATCACCCAAAACAAGATCTTCCCGTTTTTTGTTCCTACGACGTTGTGCCATGCACGTACCTACTAGTTGTATAGTGGTAGTACTAGTAATATAGTATTAGGAGTACAAACTTGGTACTAGTAGGAGTAGTACTAGTAGTACAGAATGCTCCTACTCTATCGACGAGCCCCGTCTGACACCAAATTTCTTGGCTTCTGTGCTACATCTAGATCTTCCCCTCGTTTTTGTTTTCCAACCCGACAGTGGGAGGGGTGTTGGTTTGCTCAACGGCAGCCCCACATGAAAGTGAAAATGCTAGGAAACACGCCTTCCCTAAGCTATGTGTCATGCCGGACGGGCCGTGTTGTACTCCCGATTCCCGGGCGTGTGGGGGTGCGACGTGAACGCGGCAGGCCTTTTCCTTTTACCACCAATGTGCCCGTGCGTTGCGATGGATCCAAAGTAGTGGAATAGTAGTATTCGTTCACAAACTTGAAAGAAATCACTATTGTTTTGATATACTCCTAATATATTACTCCCTCCGTACCTAAATATTTGTCTTTTTTAAGATTTTAAATGGACTATCACATACGGATTATATAGACATATTCTAGTGTTTCTAGCAAGATGCCCGCGCGTTGCACGAAGTTGATGGAAAAGGTAAGCACAACTTATAAATTGACGGATGGAGTACTAGTTACAGTGATGCATATAATTAAGCAAAGGGATCGCACATGTCGGTATTGACTAGAACGAGAATGCAACAGCACAATAATAATTAAGGCCACGATGATGCGATCACAGTGGTGGTTGTAGAAGGCAAGAAGAAAGATGGACCCACGAACGTACGACCTCCTCCTCCTCCTTAACTTAGTGCGCCGGGCCACTGACCGGCGGCTAAGGAGCGGCGGCTTTTGTGGCGAGGTCGAGGTGCTTCTCAGCAAAGGCATCGAAGGCTTCCAGCCGGTTGAGGAAGGCCAATGTCGTAGCGTCCTCACTAGCCTTGTAGATACCTATGTACATGATTTCCTCATACATGTGGATGTGTAGGTCGACGAATTCTTGCAGGGCGAGGTGCCTCGCGGCAAGCGTGACCTCCAGGTGGACATTCTTCGTGGCGTCGGCGGGCAGTCGCAGGGACCACCAGTGCTTGAAAGAGGATCCGACCATGGAGGCCGATTAGGGTGGCAGGCAATGAGGAGCCCGGGCGCGCGGGCTGGAGGAGTACGGCGATGTCGTCCGCGAGCTTCTTGAGGACAGTGAACTTGTTGCTGGTGGCAACGATCATCTAGTCCAACTGAGAGTCGCAGTTGGCGTCGAAGGCGGCCATCCACTAGCCGGTCTCCAACACCGTCTGGAGACGATCCTCGACACCATGCCACAGTCCGGTGTCGTGGACCATCTGGCGCAGCCGCTGGCCGCTCACGAGCATCGCCGCCATGGGTCTGGAGTCAGCTCTTTTGTGCTTAGTGTAGGTGCTTAGGCAAATGCTAAGGTGTGTATGATGTGGTAGATGCATTGGAATGGAGGGGCGCCTTTATATGAGGGCAATGAGGGCAAACTGCGTTGCATTCACATCGTGCAGCCTCTTTTCCCGGACCTCTTCCCATTACTTCCCTCATGCATTAATTGAAGGAGGATGCATTGGTCGTTCAACATATTGGGAACTGTTACTCCTTCCCTCGTCTGCATTAAAGCCATATCGGGAACTGCGCCGCCCGCTGTCAAATCGAATACTCCCTCTGTCTAGGTGGGTATTAAGTCATCTTACAAAAACCAAATAGTAAACACATAGGCGTGGTGCATTAACTCTCACGTTGTTTCTTATTTTTTGACATAAATAGAGGAATAAACCAAGAAGAGATGTGGGGCTTGTATGCTTTTAATGACTTGAGACTATCAAACATGACATGCAGTGGTCAGTTCGTTGCACAAGAACAAATACAACCCATGTCAGCACACATGCATCTTATATAGCATCACATCCAATGGCTATAAAAGATGAATGAGACCAAATTATATCTCATCTAGATGAGTTCTAGCAAAACTGTATTAATAATACTTAGTACTCATGCACCATGTATCATATATTAGTATCATGTAGTACTTTATTTATTTATGAGGTATCCAGATGGCACTACACCGCCAAGAAAAGAGGGTAACAACAAAATTATGGACTACTTTTTTGAGTATGTTGGTAAGGTCCGGTCATAGTCACTTGTTGAAATCTCTAAAAAGACAAATACTCCCTCCATCCGGAAATACTTGTCATCAAAATGGATAAAAGGAAATGTATCTAGACATATTTTAGTTTTAGATACATCTCTTTTTATCCATTTTGATGATAAGTATTTTCGGACGGAGGGGGTAGAAAACAGAGTTGGTGATGATGGTGTGTGTGCCATCCTGCAATATAGGCCGTCGGATTTATATCTAAGGGATAGGAAAGAAACTATGGCAATTTTGCAAAAATATACCCACACGTCGCTCCACGTTCGCAAATAAGGCCTTCCCTCGTTCGACCTTTTTTCTCACAAGATAAACTACTCATACAAATGCATCTTGATGTTCCGTGCAACGCACGGGCAACTAGCTTATTTCTTTTAAAATAGTTGCTGCGATAATTGGGTTGAAGTGATATATTTTATGTCTGCCCCGAATGATTTCTGATCACTAGTAGTAACAAAGAAAAGGTTGCCTTGTTAATTAACAGAAACAAGGTGAAAACTATCACATGAGGCCGGTAAAAACAAGGCACACTGGGTTCAGCGTCATCGTCACTACAGCTGTGTGCGCGCGAGAAGTCTACATATCGAGGGGGCTACTGAGCGAGGCACCGAGACACAATGTTTGAGAGAGAAACCAATTGATAGATTATGATCAGATCGAGTTGTCACCCTTCTACTGTCTTTGTTGGGGGGGAGGGAGAGAAAGACATATCGAGAGTGTGCGCGGTAGGCACAGAGGTATAACTAGCGAGTGTGTGTGTGTGTGTGTGTGTGTGTGAAAGAGGAGTAGATAGATTATTATCAAGATCATTGTGCCACCCTACTCCTTCGGTGCCGGGTAGTGTGTGTGTGTGTGTATGTTTGAGAGAGAAGCCAGTCGATAGATAAGTATCAAGATCGAGGTGTCACCCTACTCCTTCGGTGTTGGGAAGTGTGGGTGTGTGTGGGGGGGGGGCAGTGATACTCACATATCTCTACTCTTATAAAAAACAGAGTTGCTGATGATGGTGTTCCTGCCATCCTGCAATATAGGCCATCCAATTTATATCCGACGGACAGGAAGGAAACTATGGCAATTTTGCAAAAAGATACCCACACCCCTCTCCGCATTTGCAAATAAGGCATTCCCTCGTTTATCCTTTTCTCCCACGAGATAAACTTCTCATACAAATGCATCTTGATGTTCCGTGCAACGCATGGGCATCTTTCTAGTAGGGAGAAGGAGTTTGTGTGACACATATCTAGCTATATTAAGGGATAGGTAGATAGCATATGTGTGAGAGACATTAGTGGCTGTGGGTGGGCGAATTAAAGGGGTGGGCGTGTTAGACATAGAGAGCGTGTGTGTTTCTGTGTGACAGACTTGTAGGACGGGGTAGAAAGACGAATTTAACCCTGACGGAGGGAGAGAAATACACGAAGTGCGCGTGTGTGATTCCGATGCCCACAGGGAAATGAGATATGTATGCATGTGAGAGAGATTGCACAATTCATTCACGCATCACTATCTAGTGATCATGGACGTGCATCGCTTGAACATAAGTCAATATCTACTTCGTATCGTGGCCAAAGGTACAATATCGATTCAACGCTATAAAGATTGGACACTCACATATCACATTTTTTCTATTTAAATAAGCCTTTTTATTTGTGCATGCCAAAGTTACAGTGATGTTTCTTCAAACAACCAATGTAGCTATCATCAACATGCACCATTGTTACTCTTGCATTCAAATTCATTAGTCTTGGATGATTTAATTTTCTATTTTGAAGTAATATACGTAATATTCATATATGAATTCAACGGGTACGCAATTTATGAAATGGAGGCTATGTAATCATATGAGGTAACACTTTTAAGTAGCTGACTACAATATCCATTTCTTTTTGTGCGCCTCTACACTAACACGTCAATGCATTATGTTTAAAGTAAATAACCAATGGCACTAAATTTTCTATTTACACGAGAAATACATAGGCTGAGCGTTTGATCCATTTCTTGTGAACGCGCCACTACACCCGTACGATTGGCCGCGCCCATGTGAACGTCCAAGTTATCGGCGCATCATCCTGAGTTATTTTCTTTTTTCTGGGGTGGACTTCACACCAGTTATTAACTGCTGACGCGTGCCCCGTGTACACAGTCTAGCATGACCTTCCCGCTAGCACGGTCCAAAATTAGTTGAAACTGGATACGAACGATCCCGTGGGCGGCAAAATCTCCCGCCTCCTTCTAAAATTTCCGCCATGTTAGTCTTTAGCATGCGAAATCCCCCTTTTGTCCTTGGTGCAAGGAGACCAACAGTTACAATACCGCCCTAATCTACATGATAGGTCGGGCTGCTTTGGTAACTTCCGGTTCCCCCACTACACGGCACCCCCATTTCCTCTCCCCCTCCCGCAAAAACGACTAACTCCACAGCACCAGAGCATCTTACATCACGTCGTCCGTACTTCATCGCCCTTTGTCCCCTCCCCTCTCGAAACCCTAGACTGCTCATCCACCGGCGTACCATAGCCCATTCACTGCCAGCGGCGTCCACCTCGCCGGATCTGCTTCTGCGGCCGCATCTACCCCTCCCACCTCCCCTAGAAACAAGTAGACCGCTCATCCACCACTGTTCCACAGCCCATTCAGTGCCGACCTTGTCCACGGCACCGGATCTGCTTCGCCGGTACTCTCCTCAACCACCACGCATCTGCAACGGCTCATTCGTACTCCCCACCGGAGATGCTTCGTCCACACCCCCCAGAGCCACCCCACCGACGCCCCCGTCGACGGCCTCTGATCCTCTTCGCCGACACCTTCCTCAACCCTATCGGAGCCGCTTCGCCGACACCTTCCTCAACCCTACCGGAATAGCTTCGCCTATACCATTCTCAACCCTACCGGGGCCGCTTTGCCAACTCACAAGTCCATGGCCTCAGATCCGCTTCCTCGCACCTTATCCAACCTACTGGAGCAGCTTCTGACGCCCCATCCATGGCCGTAGATCCGCATCATCGACACCACCCTTAACCCAACCACCGGAGCAACTTCTGACGCCCCGTCCACGGCTGCAGATCCGCATCGTCGACACCATCCTTAACCCAACCACCGGAGCAGCTTCACCTACGCCCTCGTCCATGGCCATAGATCTGCTTCGCCCACACCGTAGTCCACCCTACCGGAGCCGCTCCACAAACACCCTAGTCGACGGTTCTAGATCTCCTTACCGGACCCCGACAGCCAGCGCAGCGTCATCACCCTTGATGTTTCTAACCTGATTCCCACAGTCTGGAGAGATTCCAAGCACCCTCCACGGCCTAGGTACTTGTCACCTTTAAACCCGTCCAGCATCACCTGCCCGATGTACTTCAAATATACTAACCGGTCGTTGTTACCTATTATGCAGCTGGCAAAAACTACAAGGACGATGCTTCTTCTGGATCTAACAGCTTGGCCAACCAAGATCCTGGACTGAGGCATTGCTATGATCTTGTAAGCGCGTCTCTCTCTCTTGTATTGTTCTGTGCCTACAAGCGTGCTTTGCTAGGATTTTCGACCAGTAATCCCTTTGTGCAGACAATGATTTCTACTATTGGCTGCTAAATTAGATATGTAGATGTCATACATGATACTACCTCGTACCTCCGTTCCTAAATATAAGTCTTTCTAGAGATTCCACTATAGGCTACATACGGAGCAAAATGAGTGAATCTACACTCGAAAATGCATCTATATACATCTGTATGTGGTCCATACTGGAATCTCTACAAAGACATATATTTACGAACAGGGGCAGTACATTACACAAAATCATAGGTGGCATGTAGGAATTCTAGTGCACTACATTAGGCTCCCTTAGAGTGCCTGCTAGTCCAGCATACAGAGTCATGGCTAGTTTATGGTATGCACACAATCGTTAATTTGTGGTTTAAATATGCGCAAAGGGATATGCAATGTAGTATCATGTGGAGATGTCTGAAATTAGCCGTGTCATCTTGCAGATAGGGTTACACAATGAAAAAGTACAAGATGTAGTGCACCAGTGGTGACGACTCGCTAGAAGAACCCTAGTGCTGTAGGCAGGGGATCGAGGTAGAGGGAAAGGGGAGAGAAGATGCAAGAGGACAGGGCAATGAATGCTTCCGTGTTTGTTTTTACTTGAGGGTCAGGTGTGACACGGGCGTCAGCAGTTGCATTTTGAGTGTAATATCGGCAGACAACAGTCATTTCACTATTCCCCTTCCCTTCAATTTTTAGTCAGGTTCTACCCGAAACACCCCCCTCCAAAGCGAAATTAGTTAAGCCCAAGCCCATAACTCAAAAATGACTTCTTTACATCTTTTATGGCTTATTTTGACAATATGCCCTGAAAAGGCGGAATCGAATTGGCCCTTAACCTGCAATTCAATTGTGCGTGCAATGATGAATCACTCCTGCCTGCTATCTGTACATTTAGGCATCATCATACATGGCATAACCTAATACATGTGCATTCAATTGTAGAATCTGGAATATGCAATGTTTATGTTAGTTCATACGTTGCACATGATATTTAAATGCCCCTTAAATCTGGTCAGTCAAGTGATGGTCTTTAAGCCTCCTTCTTTGCTTCTTTTCTTGATATGTAAGATTTGCTCACACATCTGTTCAATTGCTTGTTTGCATCAGCTAGCCATACTAGGACTGTTTGCTTTGATTACTTGTTGTTCTTGACCTAACACTCTAACAGAGCTTGTCAATGATTTAAGCACTAAGGGCTGCTGTAGTGGGGCCTTGTCTAACTCATAGGTGACATAAAGGTTTGGTTGTACACTACAGTAGGCATGTATGTTAGGAAAGTATGCGTATTTAACTTCCAAGGAGACGAGTAACTAGTTGACATAATTATGTGGTGTTGTTTTGTTATAATCTCATCCTTTTGTGTTCACAGACTGGAAATTATGCATATTTATCTTCCAAGGAGATGAGTAACTAGTTTGTGTCACCTTGTAGAGGGGGTGCAATGAAGATAAGATTGAGGATTTCCAAGTACAAGATGTTAGGAAGGAGCCTTGTAAGAGAAGTAGGAGCTGCGCCGAGCCTCTTCAACCTGCTAAGGTAAGTCACTGTATGCAACTCAACAGTTCAATTCCTTGTTGGTTTCAGGCATAGTTAATTGTCTCTTTTCAATTGCTTTATTTGTCCTCAGTTAATGAGATGCCCAAATAATCATACCTGATGTTCGGTACTTGTATCACTATTAGTTGACATAATTAAAGGCCTTACCATTTAATTACTGTGTCGAAGTGTGCCTGAAGCTTTGAAGTCTATTAACCAACTATTATAGCATGAGGCTCACAATCTAGTTTATACTATGCTAATGATTGCATAGTTTTCCTGCTGTAGTATGTTTGTATGAAACCCTCTGCTGTTCATTATGCTCCCTAAGACTTTAATTTAGGCACAAAATAGCCAACTACTTGCTTACTTATACGCAACGTGCTGTCTAAATTTGTAACTTGTTTGTGTTTTCGATTGGGCCCCAACATCATGCTCCTGTGGCGAGCTAAGAGGGATTTCTGTATGCAGGCTGCATAGACTATCTTTTTTAGAATTTTTAAAATATCACATGCTTATGCTTCATGACGTGTAACATTTTTTTTAAAGTGACGTGTAACATTATTGTTAGTCCTGTTTTGCCATGTAGTACAAAATAGTGTCTTGTTCGCTTCACTGTTGTAACTATATTTTTGCCCAAGTCATGTATACTTATATAAACATTTCAGGATGAAGTGACATCAACACAAAGATCTGCGAGCAGTGCGGCATGGCCGTTACCGAATGATTATGGATTGGAATTGGAATGTGCTGATGTTCTCGAGCATCAACTAGAGGTGGCAAGACAACGTGTACATGATTGTCAATGTATAATCAACAAGTTGAGACTGGACATGCAGGTATTAGATGCAGGAGTCAAAAAAATGAAACAAGACACTAAGGTAACCATGAAGGAATTGGAGATTTTGCAAACTGAAATTTGTGCTATCTGAATCCGGCCAATCCTATTTTCTGAAGAGATTATAGTTTAAATGGAGTTAAGTTGATGCGCGTTCATGATGTATGAGCTGTATTTGCCCAGTGTATGTAATTTGCTGTTTGTGTATGCTTTATTATCACCTGTGTCGAACCATAATGCCAAGTGGGTATAATCGGCTGTAATTTCTTTATTGTATAGTGTAGGATTATACTACCTTTCTATGCCTTGATCTCTTTGTTGTAATAGTGTAGGCTTTTAGAGGTGATAGTATTGAGTAGGATAATTCTTTGAATATGCTATATCGTTCAAATGGGGGCCAATTCGCCCGACCATGGCCCTTCATGGGCCGTCGGATCCATGGGCCTTCTACGTCTCGTAGGATCCATGGGCCTTCTACTTCTCGTAGGATCCATGGGCCTTGTACGGCTCGTAGGATCCATGGGCCGCCGGCTCATTTATGGGTCTTGTACGGGCCTTTAATGGGCCGTAGACGGGCCTTTAATGGAAATCATACGTTTTATGGGCTGACCATAATGATCCGTTAATAGGCCGTATTTGGTGATGCTATGAAAATGGCCCAACAGACTAATGGTCCACAAACGGGCCGACTGTAACGACAGGCTGAATTTGGCCCACAAACAGAAAATGACAGTAACGGGCCGTAAGTAACCGAATGCTGCAAATGAGCCCAAGAATAAATGGGCCCTCAGAAGGCCGAAAGTTAACTTGGGCTGGAAACGGCCCAACGAAATAATGGGCCGTTAATGGGTATAAAGTGATACACTATTCATTACGGGCTAGTTTCACCACGGGCCATTAATGGGTGTAAAGTAATACATTGTTCATTACGGGCCAGTTTTAGCACGGGCCGCTAATGGGCCAAGAGTTACAAAGGTCCTCATATGGCCCGAAAGACGTCATGGGCTATACATGGGCCAGAAGTGAAAACGGGCTGGAATCATATTGGACGGCCCAGATGACGCTACTGGGCCTAATTCGGATAGGGCATAACGGGCCTTGGGTTAGCGGGCTGTAAATGGGCAATATGCCAATATGCCGTTAATAGGCTTTCCATGGGCTGGCCCGCCAGCTTTTGACCAAGTCAAATGGGCTGGCCTTTTCACAGGAATGGGCCATTGTTGGGTCGTGCCATGTGTCAACGTATCATAGGCGCCTTTTGTCCAGTGAGTGGATGACATCTGTCCCAACGATGAGCCGACACATGTTTCCTCTAGCCAATGATGATTTTACACGTGGAAAATCCCCATTGGTCAGGGCTATTAATGGGTTATCGGATCCAAAACCCGACCTGATAGCTTAACGGTGTTCCGTTACGGTGGATGCCACGTGTCGGTCACCCTTGATGAAAGCACTTTTGTGACGCGTGATTTATTGTCATAGAAATGGACACTTCCATGATGATAATTTTGGTAATGTCATGGAACACTTCTACGACAGCACAGGTATGACTATCTTGATTCTATCATAAATTTGTCATGGATGTACATGCATGACAAAAAAAGCGATGTACATGCATGACAAAAAAAGCGACCTACTCTGACAAACACGTATCATCATGGAAGTGTATTTTTTTGTAGTGCGGATAACACATATTGGACTATTCATTTGATGGGTCCAGTCAATTAGAGGGCTCGAGGCTGTAGTTATTTTGACTTCCCCATGAGGTGATAAGTTTTGTTATGTTTTAAGGTTGATGTTTCCTTGTACCAATAATGCGGCTGAATATGAGGCTCTAATCCATAGTCTTTGCATGGCTAAGGAGATGAATTTCAGCCGGGTCGGGTGCTTCAGCGACTCGGATTTGGTGGCTCAGCAGGTCTCTGGCACATGGGATTCCAAAGACCCACTCATGGAGGCTTATCGTCGGGCAGTTGATAATATTGCTGGTCACTTCAAAGGTTACCAGGTGGAGCATCTTGATCGAAGGAAGAATGAGGAGGATCATGCATTGAGACGACTTCGGTCTCAATGTAAGACGGTGCCCCCTAATGTTTTTCTTTATGTATTGAATAATCCTTCAGTCAAGTTTCCATCAAAATAGGATCTTGCTATTCCTGAACCGGAGGCATAGTTGGTGG
Source organism: Triticum urartu (assembly GCF_003073215.2). NCBI lineage: Eukaryota > Viridiplantae > Streptophyta > Magnoliopsida > Poales > Poaceae > Triticum > Triticum urartu. Next base: position 332,431,332 of record NC_053027.1, on the reverse strand, counting down.
TGGCTCTCCATGCTATTCCTGATTGGACAGTCCTTACTTGTCTTATATGACCCGGGGTGAGCTACCTCAGGATGAAACATTGGCCAGGTAGATAACCTGGCGGTCTAAGTCCATGACCATTGTGAATGGAGAGTTACACCGATGCAGTGTCACAGGCGTGTTCCAACATTTTGTTTCTCTTCAAGAGGGCTGCGAGATTCTAAGGGAAATCCATGAAGGTGATTATGGTCATCACGCCAGTTCTAAATCTCTGGTGGCTAAAGCTTTCCGTCATGGATTTTATTGGTTGACGGCTCATGTTGATGCAGAGGATCTTGTTAGTAAGTGTAATGGCTATCAGAAATTCCCTTGACGGGCTCACGTACCGGCTCAAGAATTGAGGATGATTCCAATTACTTGGCCGTTTGCAGTCTGGGGGCTTGATATGGTTGGACCTTTTAAGAGGTCTAAAGATAAGAAGACCCACCTCTTGGTGGCAGTTGACAAATTTACCAAGTGGGTTGAGGCAGAGCTGGTCAGCAAGTGTGATGCGGCAATGGCGGTTCAATTCACAAAGAAAGTAACTTTCTGTTTTGGTTATACTCATAGTACATTAACTGATAATGGTACTAATCTATCTAAGGGTGCTATGAGATAATTCTGTCAACGAGAGCATATTCGTCTTGACGTATCTTCGGTGGCCCATTGATACGTCTCCATCGTATCTACTTTTCCAAACACTTTTTCCCTTGTTTTGGACTCTAGCTTGCATGATTTGAATGGAACTAACCCGAACTGACGTTGTTTTCAGCATAATTGCCATGGTGTTATTTTTGTGCAGAAATAAAAGTTCTCGGAATGACCTGAAACTTCACGGAGAAATATTTTAGGAATTTATAAAAAATACTTGCGAAAGAATCAACACCAGGGGGCCCACACCCTGTCCACGAGGGTGGGGGGCGTGCCCTCCCCCTGGGGCACGCCCCCTGTCTCATGGGCCCCCTGAGGGTCCACCGACATCAACTCCCACTCTATATATTCACATTCGGGGAGAAAAAATTCAGGGAGAAGGATTCATCGCGTTTTATGATATGGGGCCACCGCCAAGCCCTAATCCCTCTTGGGAGGGCTGATCTAGAGTCCGTTCGGGGCTCCGGAGAGGGGAATCCGTCGCCATCGTCATCATCAACCTTCCTCCATCACCAATTTCATGATGCTCACTGCCGTGCGTGAGTAATTCCATTGTAGGCTTGCTGGACGGTGATGGGTTGGATGAGATTTATCATGTAATCGAGTTAGTTTTGTTGGGGTTTGATCCCTAGTATCCATTATGTTCTGAGATTAATGTTGCTATGACTTTGCTATGCTTAATGCTTGTCTAGGGCCCGAGTGCCATGATTTCAGATCTGAACCTATTATGTTTTCATGAATATATGTGCGTTCTTGATCCTATCTTGCAAGTCAATAGTCGCCTACTATGTGTTATGATCCGGTAACCCCGAAGTGACAATAATTGGGACCACTCCCGGTGATGACTATAGTTTGAGGAGTTCATGTATTCACTAAGTGTTATGCTTTGTTCCGGTACTCTATTAAAAGGAGGCCTTAATATCCCTTAGTTTCCAATAGGACCCCGCTGCCACGGGAGGGTAGGACAAAAGATGTCATGCAAGTTCTTTTCCATAAGCACGTATGACAATATTCGGAATACATGCCTACATTACATTGATGAACTAGAGCTAGTTCTGTGTCACCCTATGTTATAACTGTTGCATGAGGAATCGCATCCGACATAATTATCCATCACTGATCCATTGCCTATGAGCTTTTCACATATTGATCTTTGCTTAGTTACTTTTCCGTTGCCACTATCACAATCACTACGAAACCAATACCATTACTTTTGCCACCGTTACTGTTACTTCCATATTACTTCGCTACTAAATACTTTGTTGCGGATATTAAGTCTTTCAGGTGCGGTTGAATTGACAACTCAACTGGTAATACTTGAGAATATTCTTTGTCTCCCCTTGTGTCGAATCAATAAATTTGGGTTGAATACTCTACCCTCGAAAACTGTTGCGATCCCCTATACTTGTGGGTTATGAAGACTATTTTCTGGCGCCGTTGCCGGGGAGCATAGTTCTATTCTTTGGGTCACTTGGGATTTATATCTGTTGATCACTATGAGGAACTTGAAAGAACCAAAAAAATTCCCTCAACTACGAGGGGAGGTAAGGAACTGCCATGTAGCTCTGCACTTGATTCACCTTTTGTTTTGAGTAAACTTGTGACACGTACTCCTGGTATTTATTCTGATATGTCGCATGTTATTGATGATGCCACTTCTGCTTTGCATGGTACTTATGATGAAACTACTTCTATGCGTGATAATACTGTGCCATTAGGTGAATTTCTTGATGAACAACTTGCTAGGGTTAGAGAGAATGAAATTATTGAAACTGATAATATTGATGAAAGTGATGACGAAGATTCTCCTCCTAGATATGAATTGCCTGTTGTGCCTATGGGTTATGTTACGGATGAAGAAACTGCTAGAGAATTTTTAGCTTGCAATGATAGATATGGTCTTAAGAAACTGTTAGCTAAGCTGAATGAAAAATCTTTGAATTCTAGAATGAAATATGACCCTGCTTTTGCTACTTCACCTATTTGTATTTCTGATAAGGATTATGATTTCTCTATCGACCCTGAGTTAATTACTTCCGTTGAATCTGATCCTTTTTATGGCTATGAATCTGAAACTGTTGTGGCACATTTTACTAAATTGAATGATATAGCCACCCTATTTACTCATGATGAGAAAACTCGCTATTACTTTATCCTTAAGTTGCTTCCATTCTCATTAAAGGGTGATTCTAAACCAGGGTTTAATTTTCTTGATCCTGGTTGTGTGCGTAGTCCCTGGGATATGATTTATTACTTCTCTGCTAAATATTTCCCCACTCATAAGAAACAAGATGCTTTAAGGGAAATATATAATTTGGTGCAAATTGAAGAATAGAGTCTCCCACAAGCTTGGGGAAGGCTTCTCCAATTACTTAATGCTTTGCCTAGTCATTCTCTCAAGAAAAATGAAATACTTGATATCTTTTATAATGGACTAACTGATGCTTTCAGAGACCAGCTGGATAGTTGTGTTGGTTGTGTTTTCCGGGAAAGAACTGTTGATCAAGTTGAATTTCTATTGAATAATATGTTGAGTAATGAAAATGATTGGACACTTCCTGAACCAACTCCTAAGCCAACTCCGAAGAAAAGGGGTATTCTATTTCTCAGTCCTGAAGATATGCAAGAGGCAAAGAAATCTATGAAAGAAAAGGGTATTAAAGCTAAACATGCTAAGAATTTACCACCTATTGAAGAAATACATGGTCTTGATAACCCGACACAGGTAGTAAAGGTAAATTCTCTCTATAGATTTGATAAGGGTGAAGTCCCATCTACTAAGTTTGCTAGCCAATGCTTGGATGAGTTTGATAATTTTATGGTTAAACAAGAAGACTTCAATGCTTATGTTGGTAGATGTAGCGACCCGACCCGAATGGATCAAGTCTCTGTGCTTATGTGTCATCCCTGGATCAGTATGCTGACACACACAGTACTCGAAGGATTTATAACAGAGGTAAATCACATGTATAAAGTAACGTAAATACTATTACCTCAATCCAAATAGTGGAAGCAACAAGGTTCTGGATTCCCATCAACACCAACGGCAAAGTTGAGTGTAGAAATTGTAACCCTAACGTATCACTTACTTGTCATAAGAAACCTGCAACATGAGACGTTGCAGCCCGAAACGGGTCAGTACATTGAATGTACTGGCAAATTCACACCATAGAGAAAATGATGAATAATGGCTATCACTACATGCATATTTGGCTGGTGGAAAAGCTCTATGGTTATAAGGTTTTTGTGTAAAGCCAATTTTTCCCTACTGCAAAGGAATAAATTTAATTACTATCATGGTGGTTGTGAAACATTGAGAATGGTTGACAGCATTCTCAATCCCAATTAAAAATAATTAAAACCCAACAACATTAATTAGAAGTAACATGTTGAGATTCACATGATATTCAAGTACTAGATACTCAAGTTGTCCATAACCGGGGACACGGCTAATCATGATTAGTTTGTACACTCTGCAGAGGTTTGCGCACTTTTCCCCACATGACTCGATCGCCTTCGTTTGTTTTCTCGCACTACATGGTGTTTGAGAAACGGATGACCGAGACATAGTCTTTCAGAAGCGCTAGCACCTTACATGTGGGGTAGACCGGTACACCTACATCCCCTACATCTGCTAGTCCACCCCGTAAGAGTTCGCATGACTTAGTCAACTATGCCAGAGCCCATAGTAGCATGTGGCTGCACACGGAAGTTTCTAGCATGAAAGATCTTATGATCCCTTTGAGCCTGGGTGGCCGTCCAAAAAAAAATAGGCAAGTCCTGATAGACATCAGGTGCCTCAATGCACCCAGATTTGTGTTTAAGTTGCCACCTTAGATAAACCATTAAAATTATCAACTCACATCTGTCATGGATGTCACTCACCCAATCCACATCTACTAGCATAGCATGGCATAATAAGCAAACATAGAAGTAACTCCCAAAGGTTTCATAGTAATACAGGTGATAGGTACTACCTCATCTACTTCCCATCCCACAATTTAATTAGATCCTAATCATGCAATGTGAGAGGATTGATCTAATGCAATAAAACATGGGTTGTAGAAAAGGCATGATCAAAGTGTGAACTTGCCTGCAATGTAGATGAAGATGATTCGCACTTAAAACTCTTGATAGATCTACTCGTCACACTCCGGTCAATCTATTGTAAGCAAACAATAGTAACCACACAATAAGTACTCATCTAAAGCACAAGCAAAACTCGAACGAAAGAATGAACCAGATAGTTCAACTTAAGAACTCCGGTGGCAAAGAAAGAACGAACCGAACAAAGAAACGGAAAAACAAACAGCGGAAGAAAACAACTCGGTTCTAGCAAGTTGAATCTAGGTCAAATTTTACCGAGGCAAAAACTTGTTCAAGTTGATTAGACGGAACGGTGGTTTCGAAACGAAACTCCAGGCACTTGAATCACCTGATTCCGATAAACGAGCGGGAAGAAAGACTGGAACGAAGATCGGATCTGAGATCGTGATCGCGGAATAAATCCGACGAAAAGAAAAAGACGAACGGTTAAACGAGCGGGCGTCGTTAACCGGGAATAATCGGTGATCATGTTCGTTGAGACGAACGGTCCGAAAGAAGAACGAAAACCGATCTAGGGTTTTCGGAAAAGAAACCGAAAAGAAAACAGAAAACCTTCGGAAAAAAAACCGAAACAAAGAATCGGAGAGAAAAACCGGAAAAGAAAACCGGAATGGTTTCTTTTAAAAGAACCGAACCGCGGGGAAGAAAAAGAGAGGCGCGGGGCTACCTCAGGCGAGGTCTCCGGCGAGGGGCTCCGGCGGCGTGGTATAGGGCGGCGGCGGCGTGGGCAAGGTGCGGCGGCGGTGCTAGGGCACAAGGGCGGCGGTGCGGGTGTGGGGTGGCGCGGCGCTAGGGTGGCGGCGCGGGTGCGGCTAAGGCGGCGCGGGTGAGGGGCGCGGGGTGGGGCTGCGGTGGAGGGCTTGGGGTTTGGTTTGATGTGTTTAGAGGGGGGGGTGTTGGGGTATTTATATAGGTGAGGGGAGAAGGTTTCTTGGGGTAGGGGACAAGAAATAGACTAGGATTAGGAAAAGGAAAACGAAACAAGGGAAAAGACTAGCCTAGAGTCCTTTTAGGACTCGGCTCAGAGCAAGAGGCGAGGCGGCGGCTGGCTGCCTGGCGCGGCGCGCACAGGGAGCTGGGGAGGCCGGCTGGCTGGGCCTCTGGCCCGGCTGGCCTGGCGGGAAAGTTTTTTTTTCTTGTTTTTTATAAATAGTTCCGCGCAGAAAAACACAGAAAAGAAAATCTAAACGGGCTCCAAAAATTCTAAAGTAAATTTTCTCCGACTCCTAAAAATGAGCCGAACAAAATGAACTTTTCTCCGGACCTAAAATGCAATTTTTGAAAATGCGCATTTTTCCCTATCCAAAGAAAAACAAACAAACACGGGAAAACGAAATTTGATCTATTTATTAAATCTTCATTTTTCCTATATTTTGGGAAAGTCATATTATTCCCTCTCTTATATTTTTGATAATGGAAAAATTATTTGACGATAAAATAAATAAATCAAATGATCCTCTTTTCAAATTCGAGAAAACTCTCAAATATGAAAATAACGAAATCTCCAACTCTCTCCGAAGGTCCTTGGGTTGCGTGAAATTTCTAGGATCGACCAAAATGCAAGAAAATAAGATATGCATGATGATCTAATGTGTAACATTCCAAATTGAAAATAAATTCAAAAGAACTTTGAATTTAATTCTTTGAAACTCCCAACTCATATTTCATAAAATTTGAAGAAGTCATTTTATCTTCTCTCGTGAAAATCATTGGGTTGCATAAAGTTTCAGAATTGAAAATATTTTCAAATGAAATTCAAATATTTCAACAACCCTTTTCATTTAATTTAAATGGAAGAAGTCATATCATCTTCTCTCTAGGGTTTTTGTGTTTGAAAAGCATTTGAATTCATGGAGATCAGAAAGCAAATATGAAAGTTTGGGAAAGTCCTTTTATTCCCTCTCATTTAACTTTCAAAAGTTTCGAATTCACTCACCTTCAGACAATCAATCAAACAATCAGTCAAATCTATCTATTTATTATAACATTCCAAAATTTAGAATTTTGGGATGTTACAAACCTACCACCCTTAAAATGAATCTCGTCCTCGAGATTCGGAGAGGCTAGCAAGAAAAGGTTAGGGTTTGGGGGTCTTCTCAAAATCCATCGATCATCACCGGGGTCTGGGATGCTACCACCCTTAAAAGCATGGTTACTTTTCCATCAAAACTCATATACTCCATCCTTATTCTTGACAGTGTCGGTCTTCTCAGATCCTCGAGAAAATTTCTCCTCTGGCTCTTCCGGTAGTGGCATAACCTTTTCCTCAATTCTTTTGTCCTTTCCTCTTGGTAAGGTTATTCCGAGATTGGGTCTTCTTAGCTGACGGGTCTAGCGCCAAAACTAAACAACTATCGATATCTCATGGTGGTCAACCATTTATGGTTTCTCCTGCAGGAATTGGTCTGGGTTGATCCTCACCGTATAACCTACGGTTGGCACATCTGCCGTGTACAAGGGAAAAATACTTATACCATTCTAAGGTTTAAACAAGGTTTAATATCGCCGTCTCTCTACTATAGGTAAGTCACTAAGATTTACCATCCATATAGCAAGGCGAATAATAAGAGTAAGTCGGTATGGTGATCAATCCATCCTACACCCAAATCATTACCATGTATACAGTTTAGCGAATCTCGCATACTAACACTTGGTCATTCCTCACAAGCATTGCAGAATTTCTCTTGTCGACGAACCAAGTTCGGATAAATCCATAGATTCTGCAAGCCAGACAAACATCTATCGTTCCTTCAGAACTCTCAGGTTTTGCGTAAACTCCTACAAAATCGTCTGTCGACAAAGGTATATCCACTTCCAGGGTTTTTCCTTCAGCAAGGATGTGCTTGCTTCTTGGCAGGTCCTGGGGCCTGTGGGTTATGGCCCATCTCGTCACTTGTAATCCTTGAACTCATCATCGGGGCAACTGATCGTTATTCCAACATCCAACTTCCTAGTATTCTTAAATCCATCCAATTGTATTTTCTATTGGCACCAAACTAGGACATGATTACTCAGACTCATCATGGAATTTTCCATTGATCCATATTTCCAACATCATACCTCCTTTATATCCAATAGTACTTCATCTCTTCATCCTCGTGGGTTATTCCGCATACCGAGATAAAAACTTATACTTATGAAATCCATATTCCACATCATTATCCTTTCCAGGGTCAAGCGTCCTTACAGGGGAATATTGGCCATCTCTGCATGGCATTTCTTCAACTGGGAAACGTGAAACACATCTTGAACTCCTGACAGTCCTTCGGGTAACTCCAACTTGTAGGCCACTTCTCTCATACGCTCCAAAACTCGGTATGGTCCTACAAATCTCGGGGCTAATTGTCCCTTAACTCCAAATTGTTTAACTCCTCGCAGAGGGGTCACACGAAGACATGCTCTATCTCCAATTTCATAGACTACCTCCTTGCGTTTTTAAGTCTGCATAACTCTTCTGTCTGGACTGAGCTACCTTCAGTATATCTCGAATCAACTTAACATTCTCTTCCGAATCCTTTGATCACCTTTGGTCCAAACAACTGTCGGTCTCCAACTTCATCCCACATACTCTTGGGGTATCACACATATCGAGACAAAACTCGTATTCATTTTGTCCGAAATCCATTACAGGGTACTACCACCCTTAAAATGCACAAACCTTCCATAGACCATATTTATCTTATCCTCAAAAATAGTCAAAATCCTTCTTCATAGAGTAACAACTCATAAAATCCATATCAGTACCAACGATGCTACTTTATTCATTCTCAAATGATTTCAAACTTTTGCTTTTCCATTACATGTCTCAACTCAACACCTCAAGAAAAATGTTCTCACTTCTACTACTCCATTACTTTTGTTGCAAAATCAACTATCTAGCACAAGTTTCCTTCTCCTTGGGGCATTCTCTGGAAAAGTGCCCTGCTCCATTACCACTAAAACATATTACTTCTGACAAGTATCGAGGTTTCCTTTTTGGGCATTTGTTGAGGTAGTGCCCTGACTCCTTGCACCCATAACAGGTGACATGACTCAGATCCTTCCTGGAATCCAATCTACTCTTTCTGGACTTTTCCATTCCAATCAGAGCTTCTATTTCCTGTGGGTCATACTCTACTTCCTCAGTCGGGAATTCTACTAGATTCCCATTCATACAATTCTGGGAGATGTGTCCTTCTTCTCCACATGAATAGCAAGACTTGGTGTAGGGTTTAATTGGTTCCTCTTTGGGTGTGTCCTCCACCTCGTCCTTCATCGCAGGTTCTTTTAAAATTCCCATTGGGGCTCCTTTCATTGCTTCTTTTTTCTGCTGGATGGTTCCTTGTACCATGGTGTAAATGTGGCACTGTGCAGGGTAGTGGGTAGTCCCTTCACACAAGAAACAAGTGATCTGCCTAGTTGGGCATTCTTCAGCTGGGTGACTTCCTTCACAATTAGGGCATTCATCCTTGTGTTCTTTATGGTTGTGTCCGATTTCTCCACAAATCTTGCATGCACAAGGTTTCTTCATGTCCTTTCCATAAGGCTTCAACTTCTGGGACACAAACTGAGACTTTAGCAAAGTCAAATTAAATTCTTTCCAAGTGGTTACTCCTTGCCATCGATTGATGGTTTGGTACATCCTCCACCAAGTAGCAGCACCTCTTTCAAAGCATTGAAGAGCATGCTGGGCCATATCCTTTCCGACTATAGGGTTGTTCTCCATATGATCCTCCATGTTCTGAATCCATCGGTGTGTCTCCAATTGACTCATCGGTCCAGAAAATACAAGCTCATCTCCATTCATCATCTATTGGGTCCATGGGTTTGGGGTGAGATAAGAGAGATCAAGAGAGAGGGATACACACAATGCACACAAAAGTTTTGAAAAGACAAATTTTTGTTGTGGCTGTCGAAAAACATCAAACAAATGACAGCTCACAAATGTCGCATCTAACGTAGGTATATAACAGGGGTTTGGTCTTCTAAAGGTCAACGTTGCCAAACTCTTCAAGTCTTTTTCATGTCTCCAATGGCTTCTTCCGACCATAATTGTCTTTCTCAAGTTCTTTTGCCAGATCATCTCTATTGACGCAAAGTCTATCGTGGCGTCCTTCAATATTCTGGAGTTGCGTTCCAAACTTCTGGGTTTCAACATCCTTGGCATGAGCCATGGTCATACTGTCCTTCAGTTCCTGACAATTCTCTGGTATCTCGAGGTTGTAGCTCCTCCAGCTTGGCTACTCTCATCTTCAGGATCCTGAGTTCCTCATGAAATACTTCCTTGTCTAATACGACTTCCTGGAGCTCCATTTTAAACTTCTTGATGTACTACTCCAGATCCTGGTGATACACCGGCTAGGGCTGAAACTTCATCTTATGATAGGTGCTCCATCAGCCTTCTTCCATCAATTCCATTCAGATGAAATGCATCCTTAACTCAGCATGGTGACAATAGCATTAGCGGGTGATGACATCACGGATAACCGTGTTTCTGCCCTTGTCATTGCCATGAGCTATCTTCCATAATTGATATCCCCTGCCTTAGGGTTTTCTTGACAAAACTTTGAGGTTTTTAACTCTCCATGTTTTGGTCTTTCTCCAATACACCTTGATCTCGGGTATTGACAACTTTCATAATCTGCCAAGCTCCATAAGGGTAGCCATCCTAGGTCATATAAATCTGGGGATTCTTCAGAGCCTCCAATTCTCCTAGTCTTCAGAGTCTTCACAGCTGTAGTTTCCATTATCATAATGTACGGTAAAATCCACTTCATTCCGAAGTGGTCTTAGTTGTCTGATATCCTGTACTTCTTGGAGTGGTCTCATCAGTCGAATCCTCGAGTGGTAAGAGGGAAAAGGGTATGGTTTCACTAAAGGGAAATTTTGAATAAACTCAGAAGAGAAGAGAGGTAAAATATCTTTTTGAAAGGGAAAAGTTGTAGAGAATAATCTTTGCTATGGGCTTGCCAGTTTCTAGGGTCACGTCCTACAGTCAACATGTGCTCTGATACCATCTTGTAGCGACCCGACCCGAATGGATCAAGTCTCTGTGCTTATGTGTCATCCCTGGATCAGTACGCTGACACACACAGTACTCGAAGGATTTATCACAGAGGTAAATCACATGTATAAAGTAACGTAAATACTATTACCTCAATCCAAATAGCGGAAGCAACAAGGTTGTGGATTCCCATCAACACCAACGGCAAAGTTGAGTGTAGAAATCGTAACCCTAACGTATCACTTACTTGTCGTAGGAAACCTGCAACATGAGACGTTGCAGCCCGAAACGGGTCAGTACATTGAATGTACTGGCAAATTCACACCATAGAGAAAATGATGAATAATGGCTATCACTACATGCATATTTGGCTGGTGGAAAAGCTCTATGGTTATAAGGTTTTTGCGTAAAGCCAATTTTTCCCTACTGCAAAGCAATAAATTTAATTACTATCATGGTGGTTGTGAAACATTGAGAATGGTTGACAGCATTCTCAATCCCAATTAAAAATAATTAAAACCCAACAACATTAATTAGAAGTAACATGTTGAGATTCACATGATATTCAAGTACTAGATACTCAAGTTGTCCATAACCGCGGACACGGCTAATCATGATTAGTTTGTACACTCTGCAGAGGTTTGCGCACTTTTCCCCACATGACTCGATCGCCTCCGTTTGTTTTCTCGCACTACATGGTGTTTGAGAAACGGATGACCGAGACATAGTCTTTCAGAAGCGCTAGCACCTTACATGTGGGGTAGACCGGTACACCTACATCCCCTACATCTGCTAGTCCACCCCGTAAGAGTTCGCACGACTTAGTCAACTATGCCAGAGCCCATAGTAGCATGTGGCTGCACACGGAAGTTTCTAGCATGAAAGATCTTATGATCCCTTTGAGCCTGGGTGGCGGTCCAAAAAAAATATGCAAGTCCTGATAGACATCAGGTGCCTCAATCCACCCAGATGTGTGTTTAAGTTGCCACCTTAGATAAACCACTAAAATTATCAACTCACATCTGTCATGGATGTCACTCACCCAATCCACGTCTACTAGCATAGCAATGGCATAATAAGCAAACGTGGAAGTAACTCCCAAAGATTTCATAGTAATATAGGTGATAGGTACTACCTCATCTACTTCCCATCCCACAATTTCATTAGATCCTAATCATGCAATGTGAGAGGATTGATCTAATGCAATAAAACATGGGTTGTAGAAAAGGTATGATCAAAGTGTGAACTTGCCTGCAATGTAGATGAAGATGATTCGCACTTAAAACTCTTGATAGATCTACTCGTCACACTCCGGTCAATCTATCGTAAGCAAACAATAGTAACCACACAATAAGTACTCATCTAAAGCACAAGCAAAACTCGAACGAAAGAACGAACCAGATAGTTCAACTTAAGAACTCCGGTTGCAAAGAAAGAACGAACCGAACAAAGAAACGGAAAAACAAACGGCGGAAGAAAACAACTCGGTTCTAGCAAGTTGAATCTAGGTCAAATTTTACCGGGGCAAAAACTTGTTCAAGTTGATTAGACGGAACGGCGGTTTCGAAACGAAACTCCAGGCGCTTGAATCACCTGATTCCGATAAACGAGCGGGAAGAAAGACTAGAACGAAGATCGGATCTGAGATCGTGATCGCGGAATAAATCCTACGAAAAGAAAAAGACGAACGGTTAAACGAGCGGGCGTCGTTAACCGGGAATAATCGGTGATCACCTTCGTTGAGACGAACGGTCCGAAAGAAGAACGAAAACCGATCTAGGGTTTTCGGAAAAGAAACCGAAAAGAAAACGGAAAACCGATCTAGGGTTTCGGAAAAAAAACCGAGACGAAGAATCGGAGAGAAAAACCGGAAAAGAAATCCGGAACGGTTTCTTTTAAAAGAACCGAACCGCGGGGAAGAAAAAGAGAGGTGTGGGGCTACCTCCGGCGAGGTCTCCGGCGAGGGGCTCCGGCGGCGTGGCGTAGGGCGGCGGCGGCGTGGGCAAGGTGCGGCGGCGGCGCTAGGGCACAAGGGCGGCGGTGCGGGTGTGGGGTGGTGCGGCGCTAGGGTGGCGGCGCGGGTGCGGCTAAGGCGGCGCGGGTGAGGGGCGCGGGGTGGGGCTGCGGTGGAGGGCTTGGGGTTTGGTTTGATGTGTTTAGAGGGGGGGGTGTTGGGGTATTTATATAGGTGAGGGGAGAAGGTTTCTTGGGGTAGGGGACAAGAAATAGACTAGGATCAGGAAAAGGAAAACGAAACAAGGGAAAATACTAGCCTAGAGTCCTTTTAGGACTCGGCTAAGAGCAAGAGGCGAGGCGGCGGCTGGCTGCCTGCCTGTGCCTCTCGCGGCGCGCACAGGGAGCTGGGGAGGCCGGCTGGCTGGGCCTTTGGCCCGGCTGGCCTGGCGGGAAAGTTTTTTTCTTTTTTTTTATAAATAGTTCTGCGCAGAAAAACACAGAAAAGAAAATCTAAACGGGCTCCAAAAATTCTAAAGTAAATTTTCTCTGACTCCTAAAAATGAGCCGAACAAAATGAACTTTTCTCCGGACCTAAAATGCAATTTTCGAAAAAGCGCATTTTTCCCTATCCAAAGAAAAACAAACAAACACCGGAAAACGAAATTTGATCTATTTATTAAATCTTCATTTTCCCTATATTTTGGGAAAGTCATATTATTCCCTCTCTTATATTTTTGATAACGGAAAAATTATTTGAAGATAAAATAAATAAATCAAATGATCCTCTTTTCAAATTCGAGAAAACACTCAAATATGAAAATAACAAAATCTCCAACTCTCTCCGAAGGTCCTTGGGTTGCGTGAAATTTCTAGGATCGACCAAAATGCAAGAAAATAAGATATGCATGATGATCTAATGTGTAACATTCCAAATTGAAAATAAATTCAAAAGAACTTTGAGTTTAATTCTTTGAAACTCCCAACTCATATTTCATAAAATTTGAAGAAGTCATTTTATCTTCTCTCGTGAAAATCATTGGGTTGCATAAAGTTTCAGAATTGAAAATATTTTCAAATGAAATTCAAATATTTCAACAACCCTTTTCATTTAATTTAAATGGAAGAAGTCATATCATCTTCTCTCCAGGGTTTTTGTATTTGAAAAGCATTTGAATTCATGGAGATCAGAAAGCAAATATGAAAGTTTGGGAAAGTCCTTTTATTCCCTCTCATTAAACTTTCAAAAGTTTCGAATTCACTCACCTTCAGACAATCAATCAAACAATCAGTCAAATCTATCTATTTATTATAACATTCCAAAATTTAGAATTTTGGGATGTTACAGTAGACAATTGAAACGTAATGCTTATATGATTGAACACTTGAGTGATTATATGTCTAGAGTTAAAGGTGAAGTTAAACTTATTAATAAACATGCTTCTATGGTTACCACTCAAGTAGAACAAGTGCTTAAAGCTCAGAATGATTTGCTCAATGAATTAAATAATAAGAAAAATGATAATGTTATTAGAGTTGTGACTAGAGGGGGTAAAATGACTCAGGAACCATGGTATCCTGAGGGCCACCCTAGGAGAATTGAGCAAGATTCTCAGAGACTAATGTTGATACACCTAGTTCTTCTAAGAAGAAGAAAAGGAAAAATGATAGGACTTTGCATGCTTCTAGTGAACCTGTTGTTCACACACCTGAGAATCCTAATGATATTTCTATTTTTGATGCTGAAACACAATCTGGTAATGAACATGAACCTAGTGATAATGTTAATGATGATGTTCATGTTGATGCTCAACCTAGCAATAACAATGATGTAGAAATTGAAGCTGTTGTTGTTCTTTATAACCCACAAACAAAGAATCAGTGTTATGATAAGAGAGACTTCATTGCTAGGAAGCACGGTAAAGAAAGAGAACCATGGGTTCAGAAAACCATGCCTTTTCCTCCTAAACCATCCAAGAAAAAGGATGATGAGGATTTTGAGCGCTTTGCTGAAATGATTAGACCTATATTTTTGCGTATGCGTTTGGCTGATATGCTTAAAATGAATCCTTATGCTAAGTACACGAAAGATATTGTTACAAATAAAAGAAAGATACCGGAAGCTGAAATTTCCACCATGCTTGCCAGTTATACTTTTAAGGGTGGAATACCAAAGAAACTTGGAGATCCAGGAGTACCAACTATACCATGCTCCATTAAAAGAAACTATGTTAAAACTGCTTTATGTGATCTTAGAGCTGGTGTTAGTGTTATGCCTCTCTCTTTATATCGTAGGCTTGATTTGAATAAGTTGACACCTACTGAAATATCTTTGCAAATGGCTGATAAATCAACTGCTATACCTGTCAGTATTTGTGAGCATGTGCCTGTTGTGGTTGCAAACATTACTATTTTAACGGACTTTGTTATTCTTTATATTCCCGAGGACGATAGTATGTCTATTATTCTTGGTAAATCCTTTTTGCATACTGCAGGGGCTGTTATTGATTTCAACAAAGGCAATGTCACTTTTCATGTTAATGGTAATGAGCATACGGTACACTTTCCGAGGAAACAACCTCAAGTCCACAGTATTAATTCTATTGGAAAAACTTCAACGATTACTATTGGAGGTTTTGAATTTCCTCTTCCTACCATCAAGAAGAAATATGATATTCTTATTGTTGGGGACATGCATATCCCCGTTGAGGTAACTAATGACCCACAAGTATAGGGGATCTATCGTAGTCCTTTCGATAAGTAAGAGTGTCGAACCCAACAAGGAGCAGAAGGAATTGATAAGCGGTTTTCAGCAAGGTATTCTCTGCAAGTACTGAAATAAGTGGTAACAGATAGTTTTGTGATAAGATAGATTGTAACGAGCAACAAGTAACAAAAGTAAATAAAGTGAAGCAAGGTGGCCCAATACTTTTGTAGCAAAGGACAAGCTAGAACAAACTCTTATAATAGGAAAAGCGCTCCCGAGGACACATGGGAATATCGTCAAGCTAGTTTTCATCACGTTCATATGATTCACGTTCGATACTTTATAATTTGATATGTGGGTGGACCGGTGCTTGGGTGTTGTTATTACTTGAACAAGCATCCCACTTATGATCAAACTCTATTGCAAGCATCCGCAACTACAACAAAAGTATTAAGGTAAACCTAACCATAGCATGAAACATGTGGATCCAAATCAGCCCCTTACGAAGCAATGCATAAACTAGGGTTTAAGCTTCTGTCACTCTAGCAACCCAATGCCTTCATCTAGGCCTAAATAATGGTGAAGTGTTACGTAGTCGACGTTCACATAACACCACTAGAGGCTAGACAACATACATCTTATCAAAATATCAAACGAATACCAAATTCACATGACTACTAATAGCAAGACTTCTCCCTTGTCCTCAGGAACAAACGTAATTACTCACAAAGCATATTCATGTTCATAATCAGAGGGGTAATAATATGCATATAGGATCTAAACATATGATCTTCCACAAAATAAACCAACTAGCATCAACTACAAGGAGTAATCTACACTACTAGCAACCTACTAGCACCAATCCCAGACTTTGAGACAAGAATTGGATACAAGAGATGAACTAGGGTTTGGAGATGAGATGGTGCTGGTGAAGATGTTGATGGAGATTGCCCTCTCCCGATGAGAGGAGCTTTCGTGATGACGATGGTGATGATTTCCCCCTTCCGGAGGGAAGTATCCCCGGCAGAACAGCTCTGCCGGAGCTCTAGATTGGATCCGCCAAGGTTCTGCCTCGTGGTGGCGGAGTCTCATCCCGAAAAGTTCCCTCCTATTTTTTCTCATCGAAAGACTTCATATAGGAGAAGATGGACGTCGGAGAGCCACCAGGGGGCCCACGAGGTAGGGGGGCGCACCCTAGGGGGGGCGCCCCTCACCCTCGTGAGCAGGGTGTGGGCCCCCTGGCCTTCATCTTTGGCGAGGATTTTTCTTTATTTATTTTAAGATGTTCCGTGGAGTTTCAGGACTTTTGGAGTTGCGCAGAATAGGTCTCTAATATTTGATCCTTTTCCAGTCCAGAATTCCAGCTGCCGGCATTCTCCCTCCTTATGTAAACCTTGTAAAATAAGAGGGAATAGCCATAAATATTATGACATAAAGTGAAATTACAGTCCATAATGCAATAAATATCGATATAAAATCATGATGCAAAATGGACGTATCAACTCCCCCAAGATTAGGCCTCGCTTGTCCTCAAGCAAAAAGTCGATAACAATAAATATGTCCTCATGTTTAGAGGTAGAGGCGTCGATAAAATAAAATATGGACATGAAGGCATCATGATTATTCTCATAACAGCAACATATATAGATTTTGTCATATGATTACTTATATTCAAGTGATGATCTATTCACAATGCAAAAGTATAAATCATAAACCTTATTGGGCTCCGACAAACTATAATCTCAGTCATTGAAGCAATTGCAATTTATCATAACATCGGAAAGAGTCTATGTCAGAGCTAAAAAGCAAGTCCACATACTCAACTCTCATTTAGCCCTTCATAATTGCTAACACTCACGCGATACTTGTGGTTACGGAGTTTTAATCGGACATAGAGAAAGAAGGGGCTTATAGTTTTGCCCCACAACCATTTACCTCAAGGGTAATGTCAACAATAATGGTTCATGCTCCCCTACATCCAATTAGATATATATATATCATGTTCTTTCCAACATTCTGAGCCTGCCAAAGGATAAAATGAAAAAGAAAAGGTGAAGATCACCATGACTCTTGTATAAGCTAGAAGATAATAATAAAGGATAGGCCCTTCGCAGAGGTAAGCAGAGGTTGCCATGCGCTTTTATGGTTTGATGCATAAAATCTCAATGCGAAAGAACGTCACTTTATATTGCCCCTTTTGATATGAACGTTTATTATGTAGTCCGTTGCTTTTATTACTTCCACATCACAAGATCGTATAAAGCTTATTTGTCCCACACCAATCAATCATACATATTTAGAGCAATTTTTATTGCTTTGCACCGATGACAACTTACTTGAAGGATCTTACTCAATCCATAGGTAGATATGGTGGACTCTCATGGAAAAAATGGTTTTGGGATTTCGGAAGCACAAGTAGTATTTCTACTTAGTGCTGAGAATTTGGCTAGCATGAGGGGGAAAGGCAAGCTCAACAAGTTAGAGGATCCCTGACAACATACTTTATCTCAGATATAAGAAATACATAACTCATTACGTTGTCTTCGTTATCCAATATCAACTCTTTAGCATGCATTATTTTAATGAGTGCTCCCAATCATAAAAGATGTCAATGATAATATATCTATATGTGAAAACCTCTCTTTCCTTATTACTTCCTATTAATTGCAACAATGACCAAAGCTATATCTGCTAACTCCCAACAACTTTTAATCATCATACTCTTTCTATGTGAAGTCATTACTATCAATAAGATCAATATGAACTTTTTGTTCCTTTTTATTCTTATCTTTTCTTTTATTCACCCAAGATCATGGCAAAATAAGCAAGCTCTTGACTCAATACTAATCTTTATTATATATAGCTCACGGAATTGATTACAAAGAGAGATCATAAAGCAAAACTCAAAACTAGATCATGCCATAAACTTTATTCTACTAGATCAAGATACTACTAATAGGATCGAACTAAGAAAAGCGGTAAAGATAGGAGTTGTGATTGTGATACGATACTGGGGCACCTCCCCCAAGCTTGGCAGTTGCCAAGGGGAGTGCCCATACACATGTGATTATGTCTCCTTCTTTGTTGTCGGTGTAATATTCTTGGCGATGATTCCCCTCAGGATGCGGTTCTCGTCCTCGAGCTTATTGACTTGCTGTTTGAGGTCCATTATTTCCTTACGAAACTTTCCTGTGACAGCTAAAGCTCCTTGCACCCAAGGGTGTTGCATAGCTGCGGGAGAACAAGTGACACTCCTCTTCATATTTTCATAAGAAAGAAATCTAACATTAGAAGGGATAACCGAGTTTGGAATAGCTGAGCTCTATAGTTCCCCCATCGTGAACCCCGCTCGGAGGCGAGAGGTGACTTGTTGATCCTCCATGGCATCTACTCTCATTAAGTCAGCCTCCATCTCTTCCTTCGTTGCTGTCCTAAAGTGGTCAGTGTCGCTGTTTGCCCTTGGTTCCGGTGCCGGATTAGATACCCGGCTCTCCCCGATTAACTCTTGAGAAGAAAACTTGCTCTAATCTGCAGCAGCAACAGCTTGAAAAGAAAAACATAAGATATTTGCATGATACGGGAGTCAAAACCTTCGGGAGAATATATAATGAATTTTTACTGACCAAAATATGTATCGTGCAAGAAAACGGAGTCCGAAAGGCACACGAGGTGCTCACGAGGTAGGGGGCGCGCCCACCACCCTCGTGGGGCCCTCGTGTCCTTCCCGGGCTGCTACTTATTTTTGTATTTTTCTAAATATTCGAAAACGGAGAAATATTGCCTTAAAATTTGTTTTGGAGTCGGTTTACTTACCGTACCACATACCTATTCCTTTTTGGAGTCTAAACGTTCCGGAAAGTGTCCCTTATGTATTCCTCCGGGGTTACGGTTTCAATAATATTGGTTTCAACATTTATGGGATTACCTGAGATATAATGTTTAATTCTTTGACCATTTATCACCTTCGGATTTGTGCCCTCGAAGTTGTTGATTTTTATGGCACCGGAACGATAGACCTCTTCGATAACATTGGGGCTTTCCCATTTAGAGAGAAGTTTTCCTGCAAAAAATCTTAAACGAGAGTTTTATAGCAATACATAATCACCTACATTAAACTCACGCTTTTGTATCCTTTTGTCATGCCATCTTTCAACTCTTTCTTTAAACAACTTGGCATTTTCATATGCTTGGGTTCTCCATTCATCAAGTGAACTAATATCAAATAACCTCTTTTCACCGGCAAGTTTAAAATCATAGCTGAGCTCTTTAATAGCCCAATATGCCTTATGTTCTAATTCGAGAGGTAAGTGACATGCTTTTCCATAAACCATTTTATATGGAGACATACCCATAGGATTTTTATATGCAGTTCTATAAGCCCATAATGCATCATCAAGTTTCTTGGATCAATTCTTTCTAGACCTATTAACAGTCTTTTGCAAAATTAATTTGAGCTCTCTATTGCTCAACTCTACTTGACCACTAGACTATGGGTGATAAGGAGATGCAATTCTATGATTAACATCATATTTAGCAAGCATTTTACGGAAAGCACCATGAATAAAGTGTGAACCACCATTAGTCATTAAATATCTAGGGACTCCAAACCTCGGGAAAATAACTTCCTTAAGCATTTTAATAGAAGTGTTATGATCAGCACTACTAGTTGGAATAGCTTCTACCCACTTAGTAACGTAATCAACAGCAACTAAAATATGTGTATATCCATTAGAGGCAGGAAAAGGTCCCATATAATCCAAGCCCCAAACATCAAACGGTTAAATAACAAGTGAATAATTCATAGGAATTTCTTGACGTCTACTAATATTACTAATTCTTTGACATTCATCACAAGACAAGACAAACTTATGGGCATCCTTGAAGAGAGTAGGCCAATAGAAACCAGATTGCAATACCTTATGTGCAGTTCTATCTCCAGCATGGTGTCCTCCATAAGACTCGGAAAGACACTTGCGTAGGATCTGTTCCTGTTCATGCTCAGGTACACAATGTCTAATAACACCATCTACTCCTTCTTTATAAAGATGTGAGTCATCCCAAAAGTAATGTCTTAAATCATAGAAAAACTTTTTGTTTTGTTGGTATGTGAAGCTAGGTGGTATAAATTTAGCAACAATATAATTAGCATAATCAGCATACCATGGAGTACTACGAGAAGTACTTATAACATTTAATTGTTCATCAGGAAAGTTATCATTAATAGGTAGTGGGTCATCAAGAATATTTTCTAACCTAGACAAGTTGTCTGCAACGAGGTTCTCAGCTCCCTTTCTGTCAACAATATGCAAATCAAATTCTTGTAGCGAGAGAACCCATCTAATAAGTCTAGGTTTAGCATCTTTATTTTCCATAAGATATTTAATAGCAGCATGATCAGTTTGAATAGTTACTTTAGAATCAACAATATAAGATCTGAACTTATCACAAGCAAATACAACTGCTAAAAGCTCTTTTTAAGTAGTAGCATAATTTCTTTGAGCATTGTCTAGAGTCTTACTGGCATAATGAATAACATTTAATTTCTTATCAACTCTTTGCCCTAGAACAGCACCTACAACATAATCACTAGCATCACACATAATTTCAAAGGGTAAATTCCAATCAGGTGGTTGAACAACAGGTGCAGAGACTAATGCTTTCTTAAGTATTTCAAGTGCTTGTACACAATCATCATCAAAGACAAATGGTATATCTTTTTGCAGTAAATTAGTCAGCGGCCGAGAAATTTTTGAGAAGTCCTTAATGAACCTCCTGTAAAATCCGGCGTGACCAAGGAAACTTCTTATACCTTTGATGTCCTTGGGACATGGCATCTTTTCAATAGCATCAACCTTGGCTTTATCAACATCAATACCTCTTTCAGAAACCTTATGCCCGAAGACAATACCTTCATTAACCATAAAGTGGCACTTTTCCCAATTCTAGACAAGATTAGTTTCTTCACATCTCTGCAAAACTCGATCAAGATTGCTCAAGCAATCATCAAAAGAGGAACCATAGACGGAAAAGTCGTCCATGAAAACCTCACAAATCTTTTCACAAAAGTCAGAGAATATAGCCATCATGCATCTTTGAAAGGTAGAAGGTGCATTACATAAACCAAAAGGCATATGTCTATAAGCAAAAGTACCAAAAGGGCATGTAAAAGTAGTCTTTGATTGATCTCTAGCCGACACAGGTATTTGAGAGAAACCAGAATAACCATCTAGAAAGCAATAGTGTGTATGTTTGCATAATCTTTCTAGCATTTGATCACTAAAAGGTAAGGGGTAATGATCCTTTTTAGTAACTTTATTTTGTTTGCAGAAATCAATTACCATCCTATAACCTATGATAATTCTTTGTGGAATCAATTCATCTTTATCATTAGGAACAACAGTTATACCTCCCTTCTTAGGGACACAATGGACAGGACTTACCCACTCACTATCAGCAACGGGATAGATTATACCTGCCTCTAGAAGCTTTAGTATTTCTTTTCTTACCACTTCTTTCATTTTAGGATTCAGACATCGTTGAGGATCACGAACCGGTTTGGCATCTGCTTCCAAATTTATTTTATGTTGACATAGAGTGGGACTAATGCCCTTAAGATCATCAAGAGTATATCCAATAGCAGCATGATGCTTCTTCAGAGTTTTCAATAATCTTTCTTCTTCATGCTCTGAAAGGTTAGCACTAATAATAACTGGATATACCTTCTTTTCATCAAGATAAGCATATTTAAGATTATCAGGCAAAGGTTTAAGCTCAAACACGGGATCACCCTTGGGTGGAGGATGATCCCCTAAGATTTCAACAGACAAATTATGTTGCAGAATAGGTTCTTGTTTAAAGAATAATTCATCTATTCCCCTTCTTTCATTCATGAACATATCATTTTCATGGTCTAGCAAATAGTGTTCTAAAGGATCACTAGGAGGTACGGCAATAGAAGCAAGACCAATAATTTCATCCTTACTAGGTAATTCTTCCTCATGATGTTGTTTACTAAATTTAGAGAAATTAAACTCATGAACCATATCATCCAAGCCAATAGTAACAACATTCTTTGTGCAATCTATGGTAGCATTAACAATACTTAAGAAGGGTCTACCAAATATAATGGGATAAAAGCTATCTTGCGGAGAAGTAAGAACAAGAAAATCAATAGGATATTTAGTTTTCCCACACAATACTTCAACATCTCTAACAATTCCAATTGGTGAAATAGTATCTCTATTGGCAAGTTTAATTGTGACATCAATACCTTCTAACTCAGCAGGTGCAATTTCATTCTTAATTTCTTCATATAAAGTATGCGGTATAACACTAGCACTTGCACCCATATCACATAAGCCATGATAACAATGATCTCCTATTTTAACAGAAATAACAGGCACGCCTACCACATGTCTATGTTTATCTTTAGCACAAGGTTTAGCAATTCTAGCAGTTTCACCTTCGAACTGAATAACATGCCCATCAATATTATCAGACAAGAGATCTTTAACAATAGCAATATTAGGTTGTACTTTAACTTGCTCAGGAGGTGTATAAGTTCTAATATTGCTTTTACGAACAACAGTTGAAGCTTTAGCATGATCCTTTATTCTAACATGGAAATGTGGTTTCTCAATATAAGAAGTAGGAACAATAGGATCATTATAAGTGATAGTCTTTTCATCAACTTTAATAGGTGCAGCTACTTTTACTTCTATGGGAGGATGATATTTAAACCACTTCTCCTTAGGGAGATCAACATAAGTAGCAAAAGATTCACAAAAAGAAGCTACTATCTCAGAGTCAAGTCCATATTTAGTGCTAAACTTACGGAAAATATCGGTATCCATAAAAGATTTAACACAATCAAACTTAGGTGTCATACCTGACTCCTTACCTTCTTGAGGTCCCAATCTTCAGAGTTGTGTTTAATTCTATCCAATAAATTCCATCTGAATTCAATAGTCTTCATCATAAAAGAGCCAGCACAAGAAGTATCGAGCATGGTGCGATTGTTATGAGAAAGCCGAGCATATAGATTTTGAATAATCATTTCTCTTGAGAGCTCATGATTGGGGCATGAATATAACATTGATTTAAGCCTCCCCCAAGCTTGAGCGATGCTTTCTCCTTCGCGAGGCCAGAAATTATATATATAATTGCGATCACGATGAATAAGATGCATAGGGTAATACTTTCGATGAAATTCCAGCTTCAATCTTTTATAGTCCCATGATGTCATATCATCACATAGCCTATACCATATCAATGCGTCTCCCCTCAAAGATAAAGGGAAGACCTTCTTCTTAGCAACATCATCGGGTATACCTGCAAGCTTAAATAATCCACAAACTTCATCCACATATATTAAGTTCTCATCAAGATGCTTTGTTCCATCTCCTGTAAAAGGGTTAGCTAGCAGTTTTTCCATCATACCCGAAGGAAATTCAAAAGGAGTTTCATTTTCAATAGGTTCAGTAGGTTGAGGAGCAACTCTTTGCTCTACCGGACGGGGTGAAGATACCCCGAACAAGCCCCTTAGAGAATTACTTTCCATAGTAACAAGTGACAGTAAATTTCAACACACTATATAAATTTTTCCTTAGCAAATTCCACCTACCAAAGGCGCTACACTCCCCGGCAACGGCGCCAGAAAAGAGTCTTGATGACCCACAAGTATAGGGGATCTATCATAGTCCTTTCGATAAGTAAGAGTGTCGAACGCAACAAGGAGCAGAAGGAATTGATAAGCGGTTTTCAGTAAGGTATTCTCTGCTAGTACTGAAATAAGTGGTAACAGATAGTTTTGTGATAAGATAGATTGTAACGAGCAACAAGTAACAAAAGTAAATAAAGTGCAGCAAGGTGGCCCAATCCTTTTCTAGCAAAGGACAAGCCGGAACAAACTCTTATAATAGGAAAAGCGCTCCCGAGGACACATGGGAATATCGTCAAGCTAGTTTTCATCACGTTCATATGATTCACGTTCGATACTTTGATAATTTGATATGTGGGTGGACCAGTGCTTGGGTGTTGTTCTTACTTGAACAAGCATCCCACTTATGATTAACCTCTATTGCAAGCATCCGCAACTACAACAAAAGTATCAAGGTAAACCTAACCATAGCGTGAAACATGTGGATCCAAATCAGCCCCTTACGAAGCAACGCATAAACTAGGGTTTAAGCTTCTGTCACTCTAGCAACCCATCATCTACTTATTACTTCCCAATGCCTTCATCTAGGCCCAAATAATGGTGAAGTGTTATGTAGTCGACGTTCACATAACACCACTAGAGGCTAGACACCATACATCTTATCAAAATATCAAACGAATACCAAATTCACATGACTACTAATAGCAAGACTTCTCCCTTGTCCTCAGGAACAAACGTAATTACTCACAAAGCATATTCATGTTCATAATCAGAGGGGTAATAATATGCATATAGGATCTGAACATATGATCTTCCACCAAATAAACCAACTAGCATCAACTACAAGGAGTAATCTACACTACTAGCAACCTACTAGCACCAATCCCGGACTTTGAGACAAGAATTGGATACAAGAGATGAACTAGGGTTTGGAGATGAGATGGTGCTGGTGAAGATGTTCATGGAGATTGCCCTCTCCCGATGAGAGGAGCGTTGGTGATGACGATGGTGATGATTTCCCCCTCCCGGAGGGAAGTATCCCCGGCAGAACAGCTTTGCCGGAGCTCTAGATTGGATCCGCCAAGGATCCGCCTCGTGGCGGCAGAGTTTCGTCCCGAAAAGTTCCCTCCTATTTTTTTCTCATCGAAAGACTTCATATAGGAGAAGATGGACGTCGGACAGCCACCAGGGGGCCCACGAGGTAGGGGGCGCACCCTAGGGGGGGGCGCCCCCCACCCTCATGAGCAGGGTGTGGGCCCCTGGCCTTCATCTTTGGCGAGGATTTTTCCTTATTTATTTTAAGATGTTCCGTGGAGTTTCAGGACTTTTGGAGTTGCGCAGAATAGGTCTCTAATATTTGCTCCTTTTCCAGCCTAGAATTCCAACTGCCGGCATTCTCCCTCCTTATGTAAACCTTGTAAAATAAGAGAGAATAGCCATAAATATTGCGACATAAAGTGAAATAACAGTCCATAATGCAATAAATATCGATATAAAAGCATGATGCAAAATGGACGTATCAGTAACTTAGTGTTATTCGAAAATTCTCCGGTTTCATGTTATTCGGAAAGAGTTTGTTAACAAGACTTGATCAACCTTGTTAGTGGATTCCTTTTGATGAGCATGAGATGGACGAAGTTAGAAAGCACAACTCTCTGTACCCTCCTTTTACTTTCTGTTATTTAGATTAAATAAAGAAAAAATAGTATTTTCTGTCTGTTTTCTGAATTATCCTTGCAATAAAAATACCCCGAAAATAAAAGTTCTCCAAATTTCCTAAAAATTTTAGATGATTTTTTGTAGAATATTTAAGAATTATTGGAACTGAGAACATACTAGGGGGCCACACCACCTGGCCACGAGGGTCCAGGGCGCGGCCCCTGCCTCGTGGACCCCATGTGGCCCCCCTCCACTTATTCTTGCACCCACACACTTCGTCTTCCTCCAAAAAAATCATCCACTAGCTCAAACCCGTGTTCTAGCTCATCTTGTTGCCATTTTCGATCTCCTTGCTCAAAGCTCCATTCACAAAACTGCTTTGGGGGATTGTTCTTCGGTATGTGACTCCTCCAGTGGTGCAATTTGTTTTTGCTCTTGTGCTTTATTTATTGCAAATTTTTGCTGCTTAGGTGACCCTGTTCTTGAGCTTGCATGTCAAATTTATGTTCTCAAAAGTAGTTTTAATGCATGATATGGCCTCTAGGCACTTATTGGAGTAGTTGCTATCAATCTTGTTAATATTGGTTCACTTTTATTTTGAGTCACTAAAAATTTCAGAAATTTTTCAAAGGAAGAAAAATGTTTAGGAAAATGTACCAAGGTGGTTCCTCAAGGAAGCAAGGCGCAAGGCTCACGATACATGAGCCGGACAATGAACTACCAAGGGAAGATTAAGTGCGGCCTTGTGAATGGCCGTCAGATGAGTTCATGTCCCAGGCAGGCATCAAGGCTGAATTTGGCACATATGTGCGTAACACTGATCTTGAGAGCTTCGTGTCAGATAAGTGCCGATAATACCTCTATCTAACTGATTCGTTTGTGAGAAGGTTTAAATCACGCAATTCTCACACTGTTTTATTTGATCTTTATGATAAATCATATACCATGGACGTAGAAGATTTTAATACTGCTTGTAAACTCCCGCACTGGGGCAATGTTGGTTAACCTCGCAAATCTAAATATAAAGACTTTCTTGCTAGTATCACTATGGGGGAATCTAGGGAAATCACACAAGCTACCATAGGAAGCATTCATTTCCCTTCCATACATTATTTTGCTCTCTTCATTGGTAGATGCATTAATGGTAAAGACGAGGCTTGTCACATGTGTGTTCCAGATCTTAGTGTCCTCAAGAGTGCGGTATTAGGTGATAAACAATATAACTTGGGGGCTATTGTTGCACGTAGGTTGCATCACAATAGTATAAGTGAAGATTTTTTTGGTGGAATTTATGCAACTCATGTAGCTAACTATCTTGATATACCCATACATGGAAATGATATTTAGTTGCCTCCTGCTTATCTAGATTATGAGCCTATGGTTCGCCACAAGTTTCTTCACAGCTACGATCAGTTCCTCCAATACCGACTAATCTTTGACAGACGGTGCACCGTCCATGTTGCTCTCCCTGCTCCTACTTTCTTTGACTTTCAGGCAAAAGTGAGATATATTATAACCAGGGAGGAGGCGAACGAGTATGAGAGGAGGACAGAGGGAGCTCTCCTCCAAGCAGCAGCTCGTCAGGCAGTAGCTGCTGCATCCCAGTATGACCCCAGTTACAACTTTGGATATCCACCAGGCCAGCCGTGGCCCTATACCAACTTAGGCCAAAAGCCTAAGCTTGGGGGAGTACGTATTTCTCACCGACATTACATTCATGTTCACACACTCATTCTAGTTGTCGGTGCTCATACTTTTTCACTGTACTATCCATGCTAGTTTATTTTCTTTTTAATCCTTCTTCTTGTGTGTTTGAAAAACCTTAATAAAAACAAAAAAATTAGTTGTAGCTTTTAGCAAGTTTACTTCCCATGCCTGTAGTAGTAATTAAAATAAAACCCAAAAATATTTCTCGTTCTTCTTTTGCTTGTTGGAAGCTTTCCCATGTAAATAGTTTTGTTTCTTTTCGTTTCTTTGGGGGTCGAGAGGAGAAGACCATGATGAAAATGTTGAGTCACTCTCATAAGAATTATTGTGGATCTAACAAAGTGACCATATTACCTTGTTTTCTCCCTTGTATTGAATGCTTGCAGATTCCAACTTAGTCCAATGCACGTGCACTATTATTATTATCCACACCGTTCGGTCGTGCAAGTGAAAGGCAATAATGATGATATATGATGGACTGATTGAGATGAGAAAAGCTGGTATGAACTCGACCTGTCTTGTTTTTGTAAATATGATTAGTTCATCGTTCCTGATTCAGCCTATTATGAATGAAACATGTTTGCACTGAAAATTAGAGATTATAGTTTCTCATGCCATGCTTAATTAGCTAGGAGTTTATAATGGTTTACCTTGCGTGCCAACATGCTATTAATATGGTCGTGATGTGGTATGATAGGGTGGTATCATCCTTTGAACGATTCGAGTGGCTTGACTTGGCACATGTTCACACATGTAGTTGAAACAAAATCAACACATCCTCCATGATATTTATGTTCATGGTGAATTATATCCTACTCATGCTTGCACTCAGTGTTGATTAATTTTAATGCATGTTCATGACTGTTGTCTCTCTCTAGCTGGTCGCTTCCCAGTCTCTTTCTAGCCTTCACTTGTGCTAAGCGGGAATACTGCTTGTGCATCCACTTCCATAAACACCAAAAGTTATTCCATATGAGTCCACCATACCTTCCTATATGTGGTATCTACCTGCCGTTCCAACTAAATTTGTATGTGCCAAACTCTAAACCTTCAAATGAAATTATGTTTTTTATGCTCGAATAGTTCATGTATCAACTAGGGCTGTCTATATCTTCCATACTAGGTGGGTTATTCTCACGAGAAAATGGCTGGTAACCGAGATGCCCAGTCCCATGCTTAAATTAAATAATTGCAAACAAAACTCCCCCAGGATTGTTGTTAGTTGGAGGCACCCGTTGTTTCGGACAAGCCATGGATTGATGTTTGTTGGTGGTGGGGGGAGTATAAGTTTTACCATTCTGTTTGGGAACCGCCTGTAATGTGTGTAGCATGGAAGATATCGAGATCTCTCGGTTGTTATGTTTACAATGAAAGTATACCACTCAAAATATTATTTATCTCTATTTCAAAAATTGAGCTCTGGCACCTCTACAAATCCATGCTTCCCTCTGTGAAGGGCCTATCTATTTACTTTTATGTTGAGTCGCCATCCTCTTATTAAAAAGCACTAGTTGGAGAGCATTGTTGTCATTTGCATGCATTACTATTTGTTTACATTGAGTATGACTGTGACTGGATCTCTTTTACCATGAATTACAATGTTTAGTCAGTCCTTGAACTTCAAAGGTGCTCTGCATTTATGTTTTGTGGTCTCAGAAAGGGCTAGCGAGATAGCATCTTTTTATATCATATTATGATTGTTTTGAGAAAGTGTTGTCATCCGATATTTACTATTATTGCTCGCTAGTTGACTATGCCATTGATATGAGCAAACATGAGACCTAAATGTTATTGTGAATATGGTTAGTTCATAATCTTTGCTGAAAACTTGAATGTTGGCTTTACATTTTACAATAACAAGATCAAACAGAGTTTGTGAAAGTTTTTCTTTATCTCTTTCAGTTTGTCAACTGAATTGCTTGAGGACAAGCAAAGGTTTAAGCTTGGGGGAGTTGATACGTCTCCATCGTATCTACTTTTCCAAACACTTTTGCCCCTGTTTTAGACTCTAACTTCCATGATTTGAATGGAACTAACCTGGACTGACGTTGTTTTCAGTAGAATTGCCATGGTGTTATTTTTGTGCAGAAATAAAAGTTCTCGAAATGACCTGAAACTTCACAGAGAATATCTTCGGAATTTATAAAAAATACTGGCGAAAGAATCAACACCACGGAACCGACACCCTGTCCACGAGGGTGGGGGCGCGCCCTGTCTCCTGGGCCCCATGAGGATCCACCAACCTCAACTCCAACTCTATATATTCACGTTCAGGGAGAAGGATTCATCGCGTTTTACGATACGGAGCTGCTGCCAAGCCCTAATCTCTCTTGGGAGGGCTCATCTAGAGTCCGTTCAGGGCTCTGGAGAGGGAAATCCGTCGCCATCGGCATCATCAACCTTCCTCCATCACCAATTTCATGATGCTCACCACCGTGCATGAGTAATTCCATTGTAGGCTTGTTGGACGGTGATGGGTTGGATGAGATTTATCATGTACTCGAGTTATTTTTGTTGGGGTTTGATCCCTAGTATGCATTATGTTCTGAGATTGATGTTGCTATGACTTTGCGATGCTTAATGCTTGTCACTAGGGCCCGAGTGCCCTGATTTCAGGTCTGAACCTATTATGTTTTCATGAATATATGCGAGGTCTTGATCCTATCTTGCAAGTCAATAGTCACCTACTATGTGTTATGATCCAGTAACCCCGAAGTGACAATAATCGGGACCACTCCCGGTGATGACTATAGTTTGAGGAGTTCATGTATTCACTAAGTGTTAATGCTTTGTTCTGGTACTCTATTAAAAGGAGGCCTTAATATCCCTTAGTTTCCAATAGGACCCCGCTGCCACGGGAGGGTAGGACAAAAGATGTCATGCAGGTTCTTTTGCATAAGCACGTATGACTATATTCAGAATACATGCCTACATTACATTGATGAAGTGGAGCTAGTTCTGTGTCACCCTATGTTATAACTGTTGCATGAGGAATCGCATCCGACGTAATTATCCATCACTGATCCATTGCCTACGAGCTTTTCATATATTGATCTTTGCTTAGTTACTTTCCCGGTGCCACTATTACAATCACTACAAAACCAATAGTACTACTTTTGCCACCATTATCGTTACTTCCATATTACTTTGCTACTAAATACTTTGTTGTAGATATTAAGTCTTTCAGGTGCAGTTTATTTGACGACTCAACTATTAATACTTGAAAATATTCTTTCGCTCCCCTTGTGTTTAATCAATAAATTTGGGTTGAATACTCTACCCTCGAAAACTGTTGCGATCCCCTATACTTGTGGGTTATCACTCATCCACAGTCTAATGGTCAAGCGGAGCGGGCCAATCAAGAAATTTTGAGAGGCCTAAAGCCTCGGCTTATGGTTCCTCTGCAGAGAACGCCGGGTTGTTGGGTCAATGAATTACCCTCAGTACTTTGGAGTATCAACACCACCCAAACAAGTCAACAGGCTATACACCTATCTTCATAGTCTATGGGGAAGAGGCGGTTGTCCCAGCGATATCCTTAATGGCTCGCCTCATGTGGAGGCTTATGTTGAGTCTGCTAATGAGATGGCACATCAAGATGCGCTTGATGTGTTGGATGAGGAGCATGACCTTGCGGCAGCTTGTTCAGTGATATATCAGCAAGATCTGCGTCGCTATCATAGCCGCAGAGTCAAGACCCGAACCTTTCAAGAAGGCGACTTGGTGCTCCTGTTAATCCAAGATCAAACAAACATGCATAAGATATCCCCACCTTTTGTTGTCAGCAAGAACCTGAACAACGGGTCATACTACCTCATTGATATACGAGAACAAAAGGACTCGTGTAAGTCAGAGGAGGAGACCCGCCGGCCTTGGAACATCGCTCATCTTCGGCCTTATTACACTTGAGCCACCGACTCTTGTCGCTGTACATAATTTTATCAATGTATATATTATGATCAAAATAATAAAGTCGGCATCACTGATAATCCAGGGCCTCTGTCGTTTCATTTCTAAGCATCTAAGTCTTTATTATTTGTTCATAAGGTCACTTGGGGGCTTCCAACCCACCGGGTTTAGCTTTTCACTACTAGGAAAAGGGCTATAGATAGGATTGATACTAATGGCGCACCAGGGAAGCAGTGCGCCACTACTATATACTAATGGCGCACCTGTTGGTGATGCGCCATTAGTGTGGAAGACACTAATGGCGCACCAGAAACAGGGTGCGCCACTAGTATTAATTTTTTTTTTCCATTTTTCCATACATACTAATGGCACATCAGGTAGACAATGCGCCATTACTAGTTCTAACTAGTAATGGCGCACCTGGCAGTGAGTGCGCCATTACTGTAATTTTTTTCTTATTCTTTTTTTGCAAAACTACTAATGGCGCACCATTTCATAGTGCGCCATTACTAGTTTAAACTAGTAATGGAGCACTATTAGACGGTGCGCCATTAGTATATATATTTATATTTTTTTTACTTTTTTGCAAAACTTCTAATGGCGCACCACCTGCAGGTGCGCCATTAGTAACCAGGGTTACTAATGGCGCATTCCCTTGTGGTGCGCCATTAGTAACCTGGGACCCCAACAAGATATTTTGGACAGCCCCACACCTACCCACTCACTTTCCCCACTTCATTCCCTCCACCTCCTTCTCCAAGCTTTCGGCTGCCTCCTCCTCCTCACCTCATTTGCACCATAGATTCATCAAAATTAAGTGGTGAAATTACCTTTTTTTGATAGGTAAGTAAGGGGAAAGCTATCTTCATGATGTAGATCTACTTTTTTTTCCCTAGCTCGCTCCAACAACGTGCACATGCACTTTTTGTGGCCTAGCTAGATCTATGTATGTTTGTGGTGTTGCATGTGTTTGTGGTGTTGCATATATGTTTGTGTTTGAAGGTACCGGTATTTGAAATGCGATAGTTGCCAATATTTTGCCGGAATGTTTTGATTCATTTCCATTTCAGCGAGAATTTTGGCACTATGCATTCTTTTTGGTCCTATTTTTAGGGAAGGTCATGCCAAATTTTTTCTTGGTTCTAAAATATCGTTTTGCTCTACCCCGCAGGCGACCATGGTCCGCACGATGACTGAAGGCATCGTGAATAGGTTTTTGAGCTCCGCGAAGGCCGAGATGCTTCAAAAGAACGAGACGGAGATAATATGTCCGTGTCGAAGATGTAAGCTGAAGAGCCTTATTGCGGACCCGGATTCCGGGCAGGTGCGGGACCACCTGCTCTTGCGTGGTTTCATGGATGGCTATCGGTGGCAAGGTGATGAAGATGACTATGAAGTCGTCCATGGCCGGGGCCGGGCAAGAAATGAGGAAGGGCAACAAGACAATTACCACCGCGGCGAGGGCGGGCGAGAAGACGAAGAATCTCCAGGACATGATCACGATGGTGATGCTGTACACAGTCATCATGTAGAAGATGTCGTACATGATGATGAGGAAGATCAAGACGAAGGGCATGATCATAAAGATGAAGATGCCGGAGCAGACAACGATGGAGGCTGGGTGCAGGACCCTCATATTCAAGAGCTTCTTCTCAAGCAGACGGATAACGCAAGAGCTGCCGCCTGAGAGAAAGCCAAGCTGGATCAACTGGAGATAGACGCGATTACTCCATTGTACGAAGGATGCAAGCCCGAGGATACCCGCCTGAAAGTAACGCTCATGGCTCTGGAGATGAAGGTAAAACACAAAATGACCGACGCACGCTTCGACGAGAACATGTCATTCTGGCACGAACGTCTTCCCAAGGGGAACAAGTGCCCGACCAGTTTTGAGGAGGCGAAGAAAATCGTGTGTCCTCTGGATTTACCGCACATGAAATACCATGTGTGCATGAACAATTGTATCATTTATCGGGACGAGCACGCGGAGTCTACCATATGTCCGGTGTGCGGCGTCACTCTATACAAGAGGAGGAAGAAAGCTCCTTGAAAATCGGTGTGGTACTTTCCGATCACTCCTCGTCTGCAGCGGTATTTCGCGGACCCTAAGGTAGCAAAGCTCCGGCATTGGCATGCGGATAGGGAGGAGAAGAAGCAGGAAGATGACGGAAATGATCCGGAGATAAATAAAAAGACAAGATGCTGAGTCACCCTAAGGATGCGAGCCAGTGGCAAGCGTTGAACTTCGAATACCCAGAATTTGGGAAGGATCCAAGGAACATCGTGCTGGGCGCGAGCACCGATGGAGTCAATCCGTTTGGCAGCCAAAGAAGCACACATAGCACCTGGCCTGTGTTTGTGTGGATGTACAACCTTCCCCCCTGGTTGTGCATGAAGAGGAAGTACATTCACATGAGTATGCTAATTGAAGGGCCGAAACAACTAGGGAATGACATCAATCTGTATCTGGGGCTGCTGAAGGAGGAGCTAGACATGCTGTGGAAAACGCCAGCCAATACGTGGGACGCCGCAGAGAAAGAATATTTCCCTATGAGAGCCGCACTGCTCACGAAGGTGCACGACTATCTCGGTTACGGATATCTCGCGGGGCAGGTAGTCCACGGATTTTCTGGATGCGTAAGGTGCATGGATGACACAACGTATCGCCAGCTCGATAGAGATCCCGGGTCTTCGAAAACCGTGTTCATGGGACATCGAAGGTGGCTTCGCGACGATGACCCGTGGAGGAAACGCAAGGATCTGTTTGATGGTGAAACCGAACCCCGAAAACGCCCGTGTACGAGGAGTGGCGAGGAAATAGACGAGTTGTTGAAAAATTGGAAAGACTGCCCACTACCGGGAAAGAAGCAAAAGGCGCCAGAGCCGGGAAAGAAGCGAAAGGCGCCAGAGCCGCTGCTGAAGGTATGGAAAAGGAGGTCTGTTTTCTGGGACTTGCCGTACTGGAAGATCCACCGTGTGCCTCACAGCCTTGGTGTCATGCATATCACGAAGAACGTGTGCGAGAGTCTGCTTGGTACCCTGCTCAACATGCCAGAGAGGACCAAAGATGGGCCGAAAGCAAGGGCAGACTTGAAATCAATGGGCATCAGGCAGGAGCTTCACGCTAATGATGATGATGATGATGAGGCGAAGCAGGACACAGAAAGTCGTCGCAAAGGCAAAAAGGCCAAGAAGACCGGAAATGACTACCCTCCCGCGTGCTTCACTCTAAGTCAGGAGGAGATCGAGCAGTTTTTCACCTACCTCCTAGGAGTAAAACTTCCTTACGGTTACGCGGGGAAGATAAGCAGATACCTAGACCCAGCGAAGCAGAAGTTCAGCGCAATGAAGTCTCACGACTGTCACGTGCTGATGACGCAGATACTTCTAGTTGCAATCCGTGGGATCATGGACGCGCACGTCCGTGAAACGCTATTTGGCCTATGCAACTTTTTAAATGTCATCTCTCGGAAGTCGATTGGCGTGAGGCAACTCAGAAGGCTACAGGAAGAGATCGTGGTGATACGATGCGAGCTTGAGATGTACTTCCTGCCCGCATTCTTCGACGTTATGGTGCATCTGGTGGTCCATATCGTGGAGGATATCATCCATCTCGGGCCGACGTTCCTGCACAGCATGATGACATTCGAAAGGATGAATGGTGTCATTAAAGGATACATTCGCAACATGTCACGTCCAGAGGGAAGTATAGCCAGGGGCTTTCTGACCGAAGAGTGCATCTCCTACTGCACGAATTATCTAGGCATCGAGAACCCCGTTGGTCCGCCCGTCAACAGGCACCTCGGCAGGCTCGCTGGATGGGGTCACCGTGAGGGTCGCCGCGAAATGCATGTCGACTTCGAGGGTCGACTCGCCGACTTTGAAAGAGCAAACCTAGTCGCGCTACAACACATAGATGTGGTCGATCCTTGGGTGGTAGAGCACAAAACCTTTATTGAGAAGATGTACAATGACCGAGGCCAACAGAGGACGGACGGAGATATACTCAAAGAGCACAACTCATGTTTCACGCGTTGGTTCAAGCAGAAGCTTTTGTCGTACCCTTTACATGAGGATTCTTCCGCGGAAGAACAACTCATATTCGCCTTGTCACAGGGCGCCGAGCACAACCTGATGACCTATGAGGTGTACGATATCAACGGCTACACATTCTACACCTAGGACAAGGACATGAAGAGCGATGGTTATCAGAACTCCGGGGTAACGATGGAATCCTACACTGGTAACGACAAGGACAGATACTACGGAAGGATCGAGGAGATCTGGGAGCTGAGCTACGCTGGAGAGAAGGTCCCGATGTTCCGTGTCAGATGGGCCAAGAGCGTCCTAAAAGAAGACCAGTATTTCACCACCATGGTTATACCCGAAGCCAAATGCAAGACCGTGGGCGCAAACGTCACCGTGAAAAATGAGCCATGGGTACTGGCTTCACAAGTGGACCAATGCTTCTTCATTACCAATCCGTCAAAGCCCAATCGTGTTGTCGTGAGGAGAGGCAAAAGGAAGATCATCGGAATGGATGGAGTAGCTAATGAGCAAGACTTCGACAAGTACGGCGACCCGAAGATCGAACATGACGACGACGATGAAGTAGCAGCATACACCACAAGAAGAAGTGGGACCACCCTACCTAAAGGACGTCCGTTCCACAGAAGAACTCCATTTGCGAAAAAGAAGGGCAAGAAGATTGTGAACAGATAGCTAGCTAAGGTCGATTGTATTTAAATTGTAGCCTTCATTTCTTGGGCACTTTTTGATATCATGAATATTTTTGTATTCAATATGAAAAAATATTTCTCGGGCCTACAGAAGATTTGTATTCAATATGAAAAAATATTGAATATTCATGAGGACACTCGATCTCGATCCCCCTCCCTCTCGATAGCTATCCCCCTTGCCTGATCCCCCTCACCGCCGAGCACCCCCCGCACCCCCCCCTCGCTCCACCACCGCCGACGACCCACCGCACCCTCCCCCGCTCCACCGCCGCCGCCGACACCCCGCACCTTCCCCCGGCCCGCTCCACCGCCGCCGCCGACACCCGCACCCTGCCCCACTTTTTGAAGATATTTTTAAATAAAAAATTTGATGATATTTTGAAATAAGAAATTTGATGATATCTTCAAATAACAAATTTGATGATATTTTCAATTAAAAAATTGATGATATTTTTTTAAAAAAATTGATGATATTTGATGATATCTTCTGTTCTAGTCCTCATGAAAATAACAAATTTGATAAAAAAAACAAATTATTAGATGCAACAAGAAATAATGAAAAAATGTTACTAATGGTGCACCAGAGGAGGGTGCGCCATTGCTGTCAGAAAAAAAAGTTACTAATGGCGCACCAGTGGAGGGTGCGCCATTGCTATCAGAAAAAAAAACTTACTTATGGCGCACCGCTAGGTGGTGCGCCATTGCTATACCTCCCCCGACTAAAATCTCGGCCCCAATCCCCGGCCGCTGCCCCGACGACCCACGACGCCGCCGCCCCTACGTGCACCGCCGCCCCCGCGCCCCCACCACTGCAGCTCCTCCGCCGCCCACCGGACAGCAAGCCGCCGCGGCCCCCAACCATCCCGCCGCCGCCGACCACACGGGGTGCAGGACGACGACCGCCGCCGACCCGCAACCGTCTCGCCGCCGCCCATAAGCCCCCTCCTCCTCCGCCCGTCCTCGTCCGCCCGTAAGCTCCCTCCCCCTAGACTCCCCTCTCTGCTGCTCCCTCCTTGCCCTCTCCCTCTCTGCTCGATCCCCTATCTTCTCTGTCTCCACCTTCTATTCTTGCCTGTGAGGTGTTTGATTGAATGCCAATTCAAACGATTGATGCAGTCGCGTCCACTGGAGCACCACGACTGTGTCTGTGACCTTGTCTCTGCTCCGCCGCCGTCTACGACCTCGTCTACGACCGCGTCCATCGAGGTGAGTTCTAGTCTGAAACTGTCAATGCTCAAGTCTGGAAGCATCATGGATTCAAGTGCTAGCTAGCTAGATGATAAGAGGGATGCATGAGAAGCTAGCTACACTGCCATGAACTTTGTTTTTCCTTTTGACAAACACTCTTGTTAACATCAGGAATTAAAAATGCAACATAGAACGAGATATATAGATAGCTGAAACAAAGAGGTGTGCTTTGAAATAAAAAAATGTGCACCTGCAAGTGTCCATGATGCATAGGCTATATTTGCCATGGGAGAGGGCAATTTTGTTAGATCATGATCCAGAGATTAAAAAAATGCATAGACTATAATTTCCTGGCATGATCAATAGAATAAAAATGTAGAATAAAAAATGCCATGATCCATACACTATAATTTTCATGATGCATAGACTATATTTTCCATGGCCCGGTGCAAAAGAAATTTACCATGTTGCAAAAAGAAAAGAAATTTTCCATGGTGCATATAGTAAAAACAATGCCATGATTTGTAAAATACATTTGTCATTCTTTATGTGTTTGTACAGACTTGCTAAACTATTGATGATTTTTTGTTGGGAGACATATTATATCTGGAATGGAAGATCATATAAGTTGAGCTGATTTTTGTCCATATGAAAGCAGAGGACCATATGGTCTGTGGCTGGGTTTTGTCTCCGACCATTGTGTCGTGATGAATTTGCAGGTACCCCGACAGGCCCTTGAGTTTGCCGGAATGTCGATTAACTTCCGTTCCGGCAAATTCGGGTACTCCAGATGTCCTATTTTCAGCAAAGGTCATGCTGAAATTTTCCGTGAATTTTAGCATGACTTTGCTAAAAATAGGACATATGGGGTACTTGCGACTAATGCATGGGCCGGGGTATCTTAGTACTTAGTTAAGTAGGATCAACTGCCCCGCCATTCTTGCTGCATTAAACCATAGGTGGCAATAGAGCCAAGTGATTAGTGCCAAGTGATTAGGCCCAACCTGTAACATCCCAAATTTGCAATTTGGAATGTTATACACTAGATCATCATGCATATCATATTTTCTTGCATTTTGGTTGATCCTAGAAATTTCACGCAACTCAAGGACCTTCGGAGAGAGTTGGAGATTTCGTTATTTTCATATTTGAGAGTTTTCTCAAATTTGAAAAGAGGATCATTTGATTTATTTATTTCATCTTCAATTATTTTTCCAATATCAAAAGTATAAGAGAGGGAATAATATGACTTTCCCAAATTTAGGAAAAATGAAGATTTAATGAATAAATCAAATTTTGGTTTTGCCGGAGTTTGTTTGCTTTTTATTTGGATAGGGAAAATGCGCGTTTTCAAAAATTGCATTCTAGGTCCGAAGTAAAGTTCATTTTGTTCGACTCATTTTTAGGAGTCGGGGAAAATTTACTTTAGTAATTTTGGAGATCGTTTAGTTTAGTTTTCTTTTGTTTTTATGCGCGCGAATCCAGTTTAAAAAAAAGGACCAAGGCCAGCCGGGCCAAAGGCCGAGCCAGCCGGCCGCCTCCCCAGCCATCGTGCGCGCCAGGCGCAGCGCCAGGCCGCCGCCTCCCTCGCTCTAGGCCGAGTCCCAGAGGGACTCTAGGCCGGTTAGCCCCCCCTTTCCTTGTTTTGTTTTCCCTCTTTTGCTTGCCCCCTACCCCAAGTAATCCCCCCACCTATATAAATACACCCCAACCCCCCCTCTCCTCACATCAATTCCAAGCCCCTCTCCTCCTTAGCCGCGCCTCACCCTCAGTCGCCGCCCTATAGCTGCCGCCGCCCTATAGCCGCCGCCGCCCTATAGCCGCCACCGCCGCCGCCCTATAGCCGCCATCGCCGCCGTTCGCCGGAGCCTCGCCGAGGTTGTCCCGCACCGTGACTCTTTTTCTCCCCTCGGTTCAGTTTTTCTTCTAAACTATTCCGGTTCTTTCTTAACCGTTTCGGTTTTCTTTCGTTCATTGTTTCGGTTTTCTTTTCCGAAAACCCTAGATCGGTTTTCGTTCTTCTTTCAGACCGTTCGTCTCAACGAACGTGATCACCGATTATTCCCCGGTTAACGACGCCCGTTGGTTTAATCGTTCTTCTTTTTCTTTTCATCGGATTTATTCCTCGATCGTGATCTCAGATCCGATCTTCGTTCTAGTCTTTCTTCTCGCTCGTTTATCGGAATCAGGTGATTCAAGCGCCTGGAGTTTCATTTTGAAACTGCCGTTCCGACTAACCAACTTGAACAAGTTTTTGCCCCGGTAAAATTTGACCTAGTTTCAACTTGCTAGAACCGAGTTGTTTTCTTCCGCCGTTTGTTTTCTGTTTCTTTGTTCGGTTCGTTCTTTCTTTGCAACCGGAGTTCTTAAGTTGAACTTTCTGGTTCGTTCTCTTGTTCGAGTTTTACCTGTGCATTAGATGAGTACTTATTTTGTGCTTGTTGTTTGTCTGCGATAGATCACCCGGATTGCGCCGCTTGTTACTTCGATTCCCTATGTCTCGCGGATCATCAGCAAGGCAAGTAACACTTTGATCATACCTTTTCTACAACCCATGTTTTATTGCATTAGATCAATCCTCTCACATTGCATGATTAGGATCTAATTAAATTGTGGGATGGGAAGTAGATGAGGTAGTACCTATCACCTGTATTATTATGAAACCTTTGGGAGTTACTTCTACGTTTGCTTATTATGCCATGCTATGCTAGTAGACGTGGATTGGGTGAGTGATATCCATGACAGATGTGAGATTGATAATTTAATGGTTTATCTAAGGTGGCAACCTAACACACATCTGGGTGGATTGAGGCACCTGATGTCTATCAGGACTTGCCTGTTTTTATTTTGGACCGCCACCCAGGCTCAAAGGGATTATAAGATCTTTCATGCTAGAAACTTCCGTGTGCAGCCACAAGCCGTTATGGGCTCTGGCATAGTTGACTAAGTCGTGCGAACTCTTACGGGTAGACTAGCAGATGTAGGGGAAAGTAGGTGTACCGGTCTACCCACACGTAAGGTGCTAGCGCTTCTGAAAGACTGTGTCTCGGTCATCCGTCTTCTTAAACACCATGTAGTGCGAGAAACCAAACGGAGGCGGCCGAGTCTTGTGGGGAAAAGTGCGCAAACCACTACAGAGTGTACAAACTAATCATGATTAGCCGTGTCCCCGGTTATGGACAACTTGAGTATCTAGTACTTGAATATCATGTGAATCTCAACATGTTACTTCTAATTAATGTTGTTGGGTTTTAATTGTTCACTTAATTGGGATTGGAATGCTGTCAACCATTCTCGATGTTTAACAACTACCATGATAGTTAAATAGATTTATTCCTTTGCAGTAGGGAAAAACTGGCTTTACGCAAAACTGTAACCATAGAGCTTTCCACCAGCCATATATGCATATAGTATAGCTGTTTCATTCCATTACTCTCTATGTGTTACATTGCCAGCATATTCCATGTGCTGACCCGTTTTCGGGCTGCAACTTTTCATGTTGCAGTCTTTTCAAACGACGAGTAAGGTGTTTTTAGGTCGTGGTTCTATACTCAGTGATGCCGTTGGAGTTGATGGACCCATTTATCTTCGGAGTCTTCCGCTGTTATCATTATTAGATGGCCTTAAGCCATATTTATTGTAATAAGTTCTCTTTGAGAACAACGATGTAATAAGTGTGTGATTGCCACTCTGCTATAAATCCTTCGATGTACTGTGTGGTATCAGCATTACTGATCTAGGGATGACACCTGAGCACAGAGCACTTGATCCATTCGGGTCGGGTCGCCACAGAGATGGTATCAGAGCACACGCTGACTGTAGGACACGACCACTAAGTTAAAGCCATAGATCACCATTCTCTTCTCATTTTCTAACTCCTCATCTTTTCCACTCTTTTAGGATGACGAACGCGAAGATTAAGTACGCCCAACCGGATGAAGGCACACCATTTGGATTTCACCTGAAGGAAGTCACCAAGTACCTGAATATCGGATTACCAAGCTTGACGGGAACCTTCAACGCCACTCTGCCTGAAGAGGAGCGCTGGAAGATTCAAGCTCACGTTCCGGGAAGGACATTCGCGCCAATCACGAAGCCTATAGATAGTGTTTTCAATGCACCAACCTGGAGTCTGGGAAAGAGCATGGCAGCTCATATCAATATAGGATGCATTGGAGAAGTTTATCAAGAAGACCTCAAGGACACTATCTACCAGATTTGTGGACGCCGAGATGAACAATGGGAGTTAGTCAGCACCAAGAAGGATAGATCCATTGCATCTTTCATCTAGGAGTTAAACCAGCACATTCGACGCCACGAGAACCAGATGTGCAAAGATATGATAGAGTTGAAGAATGCGAAGGCAAGGATCATCGAGCTAGAAGGAGAACTGAAGTCTACACGCAAGGACTACATGGACGAGATCGTAGCTCTAGCAAGACACAATGGCGATCTTAAGCAGGAGATTGAAGAACTCAAGAGGAAGTTAGCATCCAAGGAGGAAGACGAATACGTCGCATGTCCGGACAACTACATCATCATCGACGACACCGATTCGGATCCAAGTGAACCCGACTTTGAAGACGAAGCTGGAGCAGATATCATGGAGTCTTCCACCGGTTCAAATTTCTAGATGACCACCATATAGTAGTAGTATTCCCCCATGTAAACATTATAGTTCGACCACGTTTGCGATAGTTTTAGACCGACTGTAAGCCCTTGTTTGATTGAATGAAGTGATTTTGTGTGCATTTGCTCATGTGCATTGGGGTAGTGTTTTCCCTTTAGACCT
The DNA here is from genome assembly GCF_003073215.2 of Triticum urartu. Taxonomy (NCBI): domain Eukaryota; kingdom Viridiplantae; phylum Streptophyta; class Magnoliopsida; order Poales; family Poaceae; genus Triticum; species Triticum urartu. The sequence goes on along the minus strand of NC_053027.1, from coordinate 332,389,260 downwards.
CACTCCATTCTTAATTCTCGTCTTTTCTAAGCCCTCAGATGCCTCCGAGACGTGACAATGGATTCCCACCGGAGCTCACTCAGTTGATCCAGCAGCAGAATCAATTGATGCAGATGTTAGTCCAGAACCAACAGAACAACAACAACAACCCACCACCACCACCACCTGTTGACCACTTAGCCTGTTTCCTTAGGCTGAATCCGCCGGTGTTTTCCAGTAGCACCGAGCCAATAGTAGCAGACGATTGGCTCCGCAAGATAGGAAGGGAGTTGACCACTGCAGGATGCACGGATGGTGAGAAAGTGAAGTTTGCCGCTCACCAGCTTGACGGACCCGCGGCAGCATGGTGGGAGAATTTCACAGCCACTTACCCAGTTGACACTGTCACGTGGGATCAGTTTCAGCAAGCTTTCCGCACTGCCCATGTTTCAGCAGGAGCTATGGCCATAAAGAAGCGTGAGTTTCGCAACTTACGCCAAGGAGGAAGGACAGTTGGCCAGTACGTTGACGATTTCAGCAAGTTAGCACGTTATGCCCCAGATGACATTGCTACGGATGCTGCTAAGCAGGAGAAGTTTCTGGAAGGACTGAATGATGAACTAAGCATGCAGTTGATGGTAGCGAGTTTCAACAACTACCAGGAGTTGGTAGATCGCGCCATCATGATTGAAGGGAAACAACAGCAGATTGAGAACTGTAAGAGGAAGTATGGACAGGGGAAGTATAACTCTGGAGCCCAGCAGAAGCCCCGTTTTGCCCCTAAACCGGGTTTTCAGTTTCAGCACACCCATGGAGGAGGTAGCTCGCACAACCATAATGGCCACAAGAATGGTAATGGGAATGGAGGAAGCAACAGCCAGAACCGGACCACCCCATCAACCCCAGCCAAGAAGGATTTGAGCCACGTCACTTGCTATAAGTGTTCCAAGACCGGACATTATGCCAATGAATGTCCTGAAGGCCAGAATGGAAATGGCAATGGAAGCTCTGGGAAAAAGCCGAACCCTTTCAATAGGGGACAGGTGAACCACATTAATGTGTAGGAGGTTGAAGATCAACCCGATGCAGTAATTGGTAAGTTTTTGGTTAAGTCATTTACCGCACTCGTACTTTTTGATACTGGTGCATCGCATTCATAGATATCAAGGGGATTTGTGGAAAAGTATAGCCTGCCCACTAGGATTCTTAAAACACCTATGCTAGTAAGCTCGCCAGGAGCAGAGTACATGGCCAGACAAGGATGTTTCCAAGTGCCATTAAGTATAGGAAGGCATGTTTTCCCAACGGATTTAATTATTCTGGAGTTCCAAGGTCTGGATGTGATTCTAGGTATGGATTGGCTGTCGATGTATGGAGGAAACATCGATTGCGCTAGTAAGTCAATTTTGCTTACCACACCAGAGGGAAGAAGGATCAAGTATGTATCCCGGCATGTGCCAAACAGGACACAAGTAAATTGCCTAACAGGAGTCGTGCAGGAGGAAGTACCAGTGGTAAAGGATTTTCCTGATGTATTTCCTGAGGAATTACCAGGCATGCCACCGGATAGAGACATTGAGTTTTTGATTGAGTTATTGCCAGGTACAGGCCCAATATCGAAGCGACCGTACCGGATGCCAGCAAAGGATTTGGTGGAAATTAAGAATCAGATTAAGGAGTTATTGGATAAAGGTTACATTCGCCCAAATTCTTCGCCTTGGGGTCACCCGTACTTCTAGTGGAAAAGAAGGATGGATCATTAAGGATGGTTGTAGATTATCGGGGATTGAATGAAGTAACCATCAAGAATAAGTACCCACTGCCAATGATCAACGATCTGTTTGATCGGTTGCAAGGAGCTAAAGTGTTTTCCAAGATCGATTTGCGATCAGGGTACCATCAATTGAAGATTCAGGAGCAGGACATACCTAAGACAGCATTCACCACGAGATATGGACTCTATGAGTATACCGTTATGTCATTTGGATTGACTAACGCACCTGCCTATTTTATGAACCTGATGAACAAAGTGTTTATGGAGTTTTTGGATAAGTTCGTCGTAGTGTTCATTGATGACATCCTGGTTTATTCAAAGAATGAAGAGGAGCATAAGGAACATTTGCGTTTGGTTTTGGAGAAACTAAGGGAACATCAGTTATACGCCAAATTCAGCAAATGTGAGTTTTGGTTGAAGGAAGTTGGATTCCTCGGACACGTTATATCCAGAGAAGGTATAGCAGTTGACCCCACAAAGGTTGAGACCGTAACCGAATGGGAAGCACCAACGACAGTTGGAGAGATCCGGAGTTTTCTTGGACTTGCAGGATACTACCGGAGGTTCATTGAGAACTATTCAAAGATTGCGAAGCCTATGACGGAGTTGTTGAAGAAGGATACTAAGTTCAGATGGACTGAGGAGTGTGAGGCTAGTTTCCAGGATTTGAAGAAACGTTTGGTTACCTCACCAGTATTGATTTTGCCAGATCAGACCAAGGATTATGAGGTGTATTGCGACGCTTCACGTCGAGGACTTGGAGCAATGCTTATGTAGGAAGGGAGAGTTGTTTCTTATGCTTCACGACAACTTAAGCCTCATGAGTTGAATTATGCCACGCATGATTTGGAGTTAGCAGCTGTAGTGCATGCATTGAAAACTTGGAGACATTTCCTCATTGGAAATCATTATGAGGTGTACACGGATCACAAGAGTTTGAAGTACATTTTCACGCAGAAGGAGTTGAACCTCAGACAAAGGAGATGGTTGGAGCTCATCAAGGATTATGACATGAGATTGCATTACCATCTCGGAAAAGCTAATGTGGTAGCTGATGCATTGAGCCATAAGAGCCATGTCAACACCCTAGTGACGGGAGAAGTACCAAAGGAGTTAGCAGAAAACCTTCGTGAGCTATGTTTGGAAATAGTTCCGAGAGGCTATGTAGCAGCATTGGAAATTCATTCAACATTGATGGATAAGATCAGAGAAGCTCAGAAATCTGACAAGGAGATTGCTGCTATAAAAGAGAAATTGAGCGAAGGAAAAGCAGAGGGATTTCGTGAGGATGAGCACGATACCCTATGGTTTGAGGACCGTGTTTATGTGCCAAATGACCCGGAGATCAGGAAGTTGATTTTGCAAGAGGCACATGATTCACCGTATTCGATTCACCCAGGGAATACCAAGATGTATTTCGATTTGAAGGAAACATTCTGGTGGACCGGAATGAAGAAGGATATTGCAGCATATGTAGCAGTTTGTGACGTATGTCAGAGAGTAAAGGCAGAGCATCAGAAGCCAGCAGGATTGTTACAACCATTGCCGATACCCGAATGGAAGTGGGATAAGATAGGACTACCCAGGACAAAATCAGGCTATGATTCGATATGGGTAGTAGTTGATCCTTTGACAAAGGTAGCACATTTCATTCCAGTTAAGACCACTTACACCAGTGCTAAGTTGGCAAAGATATACATGACTAGGATCATTTGTTTGCATGGAGTTCCGAGGAGTATCGTATCAGATAGAGGAACTCAATTTACCTCAAAATTTTGGAACCAGTTGCATGAAACTTTAGGAACCAGACTAGAGTTCAGCACAGCTTTTCATCCGCAGACAGATGGACAGACTGAGAGAGTCAATCAGATTTTGGAGGATATGCTGAGAGCTTGTGCACTAGATTATGGATCTAGCTGGGACGATAACTTGCTGTATGCAGAGTTTTCTTATAACAACAGTTACCAAACCAGTTTGAAGATGGCACCTTTCGAAGCTTTATACGGAAGGAGGTGCAGGACACCGTTGTCATGGGACGAAGTTGGAGACCGTCAATTCTTTGGACCAGATTTGATTAAGGAGTCTGAACGGAAAGTTAAGTTGATTCGCGATAGGCTCAAGGTAGCCTAGTCCAGGCAGAAGAGCTACGTAGATTCTAAACGCAAGGAGACAGTTTACGAAACCGGAGACAGAGTTTATCTTCTTCGAGTATCCCCACTTCGAGGAGTTAAGCGCTTTGGAGTTAAGGGAAAGTTAGCATCGCGTTTCGTTGGACCGTATAAGATCTTGCAACGTATGGGAGAAGTCGCTTATAAGTTGGAATTACCAGAGGAGCTGTCAGGAGTTCATGATGTATTCCATGTTTCTCAGCTGAAGAAATGTCATGCCGAGATGGAGGAGGTACCGCTAAGAGATACCGTGCCACTCAAAGCGATTCAGTTGAAGGATGACTTAACATATGAGGAGAAGCCAGTCAAGATTCTCGATTATGCCAGCAGAGTTACTCGCAGCAAGGTTATCAAGTTTTGCAAAGTTCGGTGGAACCACCACTCAGAGGATGAAGCCACCTGGGAGAGAGAAGAAGATTTGCTCAAGGACCACCCTCACCTATTTCCTAGCCAACCCGAATCTCGAGGGCGAGATTCATCTTAAGGGGGGTAGGTTTGTAACATCCCAAATTTGCAATTTGGAATGTTATACACTAGATCATCATGCATATCATATTTTCTTGCATTTTGGTTGATCCTAGAAATTTCACGCAACTCAAGGACCTTCGGAGAGAGTTGGAGATTTCGTTATTTTCATATTTGAGAGTTTTCTCAAATTTGAAAAGAGGATCATTTGATTTATTTATTTCATCTTCAATTATTTTTCCAATATCAAAAATATAAGAGAGGGAATAATATGACTTTCCCAAATTTACGAAAAATGATGATTTAATGAATAAATCAAATTTTGGTTTTGCCGAAGTTTGTTTGCTTTTTATTTGGATAGGGAAAAATGCGCGTTTTGAAAAATTGCATTCTAGGTCCGGAGTAAAGTTCATTTTGTTCGACTCATTTTTAGGAGTCGGGGAAAATTTACTTTAGTAATTTTGGAGTTCGTTTAGTTTAGTTTTCTTTTGTTTTTCTGCGTGCGAATCCAGTTTAAAAAAAAAGGACCAAGGCCAGCCGGGCCAAAGGCCCAGCCAGCCGGCCGCCTCCCCAGCCAGCGCGCGCGCCAGGCGCAGCGCCAGGCTGCCGCCTCCCTCGCTCTAGGCCGAGTCCCAGAGGGACTCTAGGCCGGTTAGCCCCCCTTTCCTTGTTTTGTTTTCCCTCTTTTGCTTGCCCCCTACCCCAAGTAATCCCCCCACCTATATAAATACACCCCAAACCCCCCCTCTCCTCACATCAATTCCAAGCCCCTCTCCTCCTTAGCCGCGCCTCACCCTCCGCCGCCGCCCTATAGCCGCCGCCACCGCCCTATAGCCGCCGTCGCCGCCGTTCGCCGGAGCCTCGCCGAGGTTGTCCCACGCTGCGTCTCTTTTTCTCCCCTCGGTTCAGTTTTTCTTCTAAACCGTTCCGGTTCTTTCTTAACCATTCCGATTTCTTTCGTTCTTTGTTTCGGTTTTCTTTTCCGAAAACCCTAGATCGGTTTTCGTTCTTCTTTCGGACCGTTTGTCTCAACGAACGTGATCACCGATTATTCCCCAGTTAACGACGCCCGTTCGTTTAATCGTTCTTCTTTTTCTTTTCGTCGGATTTATTCCGCGATCGTGATCTCAGATCCGATCTTCGTTCTAGTCTTTCTTCTCGCTCGTTTATCGGAATCAGGTGATTCAAGCGCCTGGAGTTTCGTTTCGAAACCGCCGTTCTGACTAACCAACTTGAACAAGTTTTTGCCCCGGTAAAATTTGACCTAGTTTCAACTTGCTAGAACCGAGTTGTTTTCTTCCGCCGTTTGTTTTCCGTTTCTTTGTTCGGTTCGTTCTTTCTTTGCAACCGGAGTTCTTAAGTTGAACTTTCTGGTTCGTTCTCTTGTTCGAGTTTTACCTGTGCATTAGATGAGTACTTATTGTGTGCTTGTTGTTTGTCTGCGATAGATCACCCGGATTGCGCCGCTTGTTACTTCGATTCCCTATGTCTCGCGGATCATCAGCAAGGCAAGTAACACTTTGATCATACCTTTTCTACAACCCATGTTTTATTGCATTAGATCAATCCTCTCACATTGCATGATTAGGATCTAATTAAATTGTGGGATGGTAAGTAGATGAGGTAGTACCTATCACCTGTATTATTATGAAACCTTTGGGAGTTACTTCTACGTTTGCTTATTATGCCATGCTATGCTAGTAGACGTGGATTGGGTGAGTGATATCCATGACAGATGTGAGATTGATAATTTAATGGTTTATCTAAGGTGGCAACCTAACACACATCTGGGTGGATTGAGGCACCTGATGTCTATCAGGACTTGCCTGTTTTTATTTCGGACCGCCACCCAGGCTCAAAGGGATCATAAGATCTTTCATGCTAGAAACTTCCGTGTGCAGCCACAAGCCGTTATGGGCTCTGGCATAGTTGACTAAGTCGTGCGAACTCTTACGGGTAGACTAGCAGATGTAGGGGAAAGTAGGTGGACCGGTCTACCCACACGTAAGGTGCTAGCGCTTCTGAAAGACTGTGTCTCGGTCATCCGTCTTCTCAAACACCATGTAGTGCGAGAAACCAAACGGAGGCGATCGAGTCTTGTGGGGAAAAGTGCGCAAACCTCTGCAGAGTGTACAAACTAATCATGATTAGCCGTGTCCCCGGTTATGGACAACTTGAGTATCTAGTACTTGAATATCATGTGAATCTCAACATGTTACTTCTAATTAATGTTGTTGGGTTTTAATTGTTCACTTAATTGGGATCGGAATGCTGTCAACCATTCTCGATGTTTAACAACTACCATGATAGTTAAATAAATTTATTCCTTTGCAGTAGGGAAAAACTGGCTTTACGCAAAACTGTAACCATAGAGCTTTCCACCAGCCATATATGCATATAGTATAGCTGTTTCATTCCATTACTCTCTATGTGTTACATTGCCAGCATATTCCATGTGCTGACCCGTTTTCGGGCTGCAACTTTTCATGTTGCAGACTTTTCAGACGACGAGTAAGGTGTTTTTAGGTCGTGGTTCTATACTCAGTGATGTCGTTGGAGTTGATGGACCCATTTATCTTCCGAGTCTTCCGCTGTTATCATTATTAGATGGCCTTAAGCCATATTTATTGTAATAAGTTCTCTTTGAGAACAACGATGTAATAAGTGTGTGATTGCCAGTCTGCTATAAATCCTTTGATGTACCGTGTGGTGTCAGCATTACTGATCCAGGGATGACACCTGAGCACAGAGCACTTGATCCATTCGGGTCGGGTCGCCACACAACCTAGGGTATCTCGGCATCGATAAACCCTAAATGATGAAAACTTAACTTGGCTGCCTCGGATGCCTCGGTGTCGATGAGAACCTAAATGATGTACGCTTAGGCTTTTAGGGTGCCTCGGCGTCCACAAACCCTAAATGATGAAAGCTTAGGCTTTTAGGGTGCCTCGGTGTCGACAAACCCTAAATGATGAGACCATGATCTTGTTCCTTGACAATAACCAACTTTTTGACCAAACTTTTTTCCTATTTAGAGCGAAACATGGCCCACAACAATGAGGCCGATGGTTCGGGTGGCAAGCAATTCTGGGAGCTGTCCCAGGTATGTCGTCATCATCATCGACCGACGAAAGTCTCCCGGCGGAGTGCGACTGGTGCCACGACAATCGAGGTATGTGCGACATGCCTCACCTGGACGATGATCGGCGCTTCAGCATTAAGCTTGAGGAGACCTTCGAAGTTGAAATGGTACACAATGACGACAAGTCTTATTTTCATAATTAAGCATGACTTCAACTATTTCAACGTGTAATTTTCATCTTTTACAATTCGAGTATAGCTTATCCCATGCCATGCAAGACGCTATGTCTTGGAGAGGATGGATTTTGAAGACCATGAAATTTCTGAAACAAAGAAAATTCACCTAAGGACTCATCACGATGTGGACTTTGAAGTAAATCTATATAATTCTGAGAGCGTAACCCCTTTTGGTTGCAAAAATTGGGAAGCATTTTGCAAGATGTATGGTTTTGATGAGGGTATGCTTATCACCATGGATCTTGGTAATCCTGACATCAACCAAGACAATATGGACATTTGGGTCCTTGTTGATACGCCTCCAGTTCTACCGCTATGTGAGTTTCTCAAACATAGTTATTAGCTAATTTATATTGTTTATTTCAAAATAGTTGACAGCTTATTTCCATTGACAGCTTATTTTTATTGTTCAAAGAATGTGCGGGAGATGGTAGACAAAACCACTACACCGATGGCTCCGAATTAACAACTTACAAGGAGAAAAATCATCTGGTCGGATTTTGTACTGACATTGAAAATTACATTATCCACAAACAAACTCCTCAACATTATGGTAAATACGTGCCACTAGTGCATGTGTTCAACTACGGTAACTACCATGGAGATACCCTGGTAAGATTTTTACTATTACGACATCCGTGCATCTTTTGCATACTTCTAAAACTAGTACATCATTGCTAACTATGAAGTTATTACTATGTTTTTCAATAGATAATCCCAGAGAATTGTGTGCCTCATATGATGTATCTGAAAGGTAGTGTTAATGTTTTGAACATACAGCCAGGTCGTCCTACGAATCTCAACTGTCCATACGAGATTTCTAAAAGAAGTGGAGACATGAAAATCAAAGGATGGAAAAAATGTATGGACAGTCGTAAGGAGCTTCTTGGAAGCAAAAGGAAGCGAAGCGCAAGAATTGGAGACATGATGTTCTCCATTCTCCATAATGGAGAGTCAGGGTCTATATTGTTTTATGCTATTTTAGCTTAAATAGGGTATTTAGGTCCTGCCTAATACTGATGATCATGTGCTGATGAACAATTAAGTAGGGTTGGTTTGAAGACTATCAAGATGATGATCGTATGACTTGTTATGAATAACGAGTAGAAGTTGTATGATGATGATTAGTAGGACTTGTTAGGATTAGTATTACTTCTGACAAACTCGATACTCGCGGTCTTGAGACTTGTAATGTTTTATCTTTGTTCGGTCTTTTGAATTCGGAGACTAATATGATGAATTGTATTCGGATACTAATCTTCTATTGTATTCGATGAATCTGATGTTGCTGTCTATATTTTGTCTAATAATACATTTTATATTCTATCTAATAATATATTTTATAACCTGCGCAAAAATCAGAAAAGGAAAAAAAACCAAATATTCATACCAATGGCGCATCACCACAGGGTGCGCCATTAGTATGCCAAAGGATACTAATGGCGCATCAACAGGGAATGCGCCATTAGTATGACAAAGCCATGCTTACGTATGGCCCCCCGGGAGGCACACTAATGGCGCATGCTGTTACATACTAATGGCGTACTAGTTGGTGCGCCATTAGTATACCAGATACTAATGGTGCACCAGTGGTGCACCATTAGTAAAAATTACTAGTGGCGTGCTACTAATGGCGCACCGGTGATGCGCCATTAGTAGGCAAAACTGCTGCGCCATTAGTAGGCCTTTTCCTAGTAGTGTTTATACCCTCTTGACTAGGCGTGAACGCCGAATCCTGAGTTATCCTGCCTGTATGCACGATGCTACTCCGCCAGGTAATCCTGAGTGACCCGTCGTACACTTAACAGTCAATCTTTTTCAAGACCCTGAACTCGTTAATGTTAAAACGATGGTTTGTCATGTGAGGGCTGGCTTACAATGAGCAACGATTAACTCAGTGGATGTGCGGCCCATGAAAGCATTTGGGTTTTAAGGCTTGGCGGCCTATGAAAGCACTCAGATTTTTCTGGATTTTTGTTTTTTCTGAATATTTTGGATTTGTATCCTTTTAAAAAAAATCTGCTCAAGTGCGTTTATATAATTTCGACCATGCAGCTCAGAATATATGTCTCATATTTGAGCATTTTTAGGTTTGATAACCCGCCCTGATAGCGGAATTTAAGTCACCAGGATATTTTTGCCTTGAGCAATCAAAATCATGATATTTCATGCCTACTGTTTAATACCCTCTCTGGATTATAATTATCAAGGCATCACAATGGTATCAATCTACAGGTATGTCTTTCAATAATGGTATGAATATTTGGTGTTTGGTAACCTGCCCTGGTTTTAGACTTTAAGTCGCAAGAATGTTTCGGCTCAAATGGCCTTTACTCTAGTCTTTCTATAAAAAAATCAAAGACTATTATATTGGGGTTTATTACCCGCCTTGGCTTAAACCGCCAGGGCGTATGCTGTTTAACTTGTGTGCGGGAAGTATGAAAATACTGATCTGGCCTCCATGCATGATGATATTATGAGAAAGCACCGTGGCGGATCATAAATATCAAATTTGCGGTTTAAGCAGTAAAAAGCTAACATGCGTGATGGCATGACAGATCATTGTTTTCAAACCTAGCCTATTACAAGGCCATCATGGACCTGCATAATTGGAATAAAGTATTTTTTAGCATGGGATGTCTATGCCCCGATTTGAGAGCCACCTCGTATTAGTTATCTTCATCGCGGCAGGTTGATAACTCTGGGTCATCCCACTCCGGCTCTCCTTCTTCGTCCATCTGGATGTTAGGTGACATCCAGTTGATGCCAGTTAAGGCTTCGAATATAGCTTCATCATTGATAATTGGGGACGGATCAACATCAGGGGCAAAAGTATGCTTACGCGTTGGAGGAGTGAGATCCATGACATCATAAGCCGGCGCCTTGACCTTGGCATTTTCCATGTTGTACGCCTGCTGATACCTGGATAAATCAGTGTCCTCAGCCAGTTTGCACACCAAGGGACGCATTTCATTAAGCACTTTGCAAAGTTCGTCTAATCGAAAGGAGACATGTCTTCCTTAAGGCCTGGACAACCAGTGGCCATTTCGTTCGGGTCTAGTTCTGCTTGCCATGCTTTGGCTTAGCTGAGAGCGGTAATGGCAGCAGAGCAGGCGGTTGATCATTTTATCTCTTCCAACTTTTGAGGCATTATAGACAATTTGGATAGCACCTCCATGATGAGTGTGGGCGGCTGTTTACCATTGGAGATAGCCACAAGAGTCCGTTGAGTGCCAGTATATAGCTGTTCAACCAGGGCGTATATGGCTTTCGGCTTTCATGAGCATATCCTGGCCAAGATTGGAGCTCCTGGGCCCGTTGAGTAAACATATAGATGAGTAGCCAGGCGAGTCAAAATAATTTTTTTTCAAAGGTTAACGATTTTAAGTGTCGCTTACCAAAGATAGAAGAGGTCATCTATGAAATTCTTTGATTTAAGTCGGACAATTCTGCAGTGGTGATTTTCAAGGAAGACTCGGCGGCTTCTGGTCTTTGCAATAAATAAGTTTTCTCTTCTTCTAAGGCGGCTCTTTCGGTGTTAAAATTGGCCTTCAGCTTCTCATTTTCTTCCAAGCTAATGGTCAGCTTGGTTTCAGTCTTCTGTGTTTCGAATTCTTGGTGTTTGAGTAGTTTTCTTAATTCACCAAGTTCTGAATCTTTCATGCTTAAAGCATCCTGAAAATGAGCATTAAAGACCAGGAATACTGTTCAGCATGGAGATAAGGAGTATTGTCAAGTCCCAAGCACATTGCAAGCATTATACTTGGCACTTGGGGCTAATGTGTGATGAAGTTCTTCTTAAATCAATTTAGTGCAATAAGACCCGGCTCATCTTCATAAAATGACTCGACCCTTGAGGGTTATGCATGGCGGTTCTCAAAACAGACTTATCACAAAAAGACTCGGGTCAGTTTTCCAAAGATAAGCCGGCCCTTGATGGTTGAAACGCTGAAATCGAAAAGATTATATGGAAGACCTGGCTCATCTTCGCATGATAAGCTGGCATTGGAGGATTCTAATGGGTTACTTTTGTGAAAGAGAATTGACAACAATGTTAATACGACTTAAACATGGCGTTTCTAAGAGGTCATGACCTCAACATCTAAATTACATGATGCAAAAAGTCTTAGCACATTCAATGTTTTTTTCGTATGATTCAGACATGGGGATTGGACAAGTGTATGCATCCATGAGTAAAGTTAAAGGAGGAGGCGATGTCATACCTAATACTTCGGCCGCATCATATTGACCAAATTGGCCTCCAGGTCACGGCTTTTGTGAAGCCGGTTCAAATAGCGAGAGTACAATTCACCAACGTTCAATTTCGTGCATCTCCCAAGATTAAGAGTAGGCTTCTTCTTGTCTGATAAGTGTGTTTCCTCTTTAGTGGAATGTTTGGCCAAGACGATAGAGATGCCAGGCGGCAGATAAGCTGATCCAGTGACGGTCACCTCTTCCAGATGGTCATCAACATGAGTCTTGTCTGAGTGTTTGATAGGAGAGAGCATCTTAGGGCTTGGCGGGTCTTCATTGGTCGTCGGGTCATTATTAAGACCTGTAACAGAGTCAGGATTGACAAAGTCAGCTTGAAGCGGCGGGTTGTCCTATCAGCTTTCAGGATCTTCACTTTCCTGGTTTTGAGCTTCACCAGTCTTTGGTGCCTGTTTCTCCTGTTCAGAAGCTTCAACAATTTTGGAAGGGTCAGGCTTTTGCTTCTTCCCTGTCTTTACCTTAGCCCTGTAAGGAGGATTATTCAGTTTGATAAGCATGAAAGGCTATGATAATTTATTCAACAAGTAATAATACTCACGCCAGGTTAACCACAAATGTGGGGAGCTGTGAGTCATTTGAGTCGCCAGAAGAATGGGAAGTATCCTGATATGCTGAGTCAGATGAATTAAGCGGTTGTTGTATAAGACCGGCTCGTGAAAGAGAAGAGGTAGGGCTACGAAGCACATCATGATGACGTTTGTGAACCGGCATGTTGGGCAAGCCAGCCAGGAGCTCTTCTTGGCCGATGTTTCGAGTATGGCATCTAATCTTGTGCTATTGTTTCTTCAAAAGAAAGTTTGGATCTGTGGTACTTCCAGTATATTCGCACATTAAGCCGGAGCAGCGCCTTAAAGGCAGAATTCTCCATGAAACCCAATAATGAACAAGATCAATTCTGGTTAAGCCGTTTGCTATGAAGGCCTGGATCTTTGAAAAAGGTTGAAGAATAAAGACCACACTCCATAGTTGTCATCCGGCCTGGCAGTGGGCCGCTAGTAGGAAGACGATGCAAACAATATCCCGGAGGGGGTTTTCTCCTTCTAGAGAGGTGTATTTGCAATAGAACCAGGTGAAGTTCCAATCCTTGGGATGACTCGGCAGGGTGGCCGCTGGGAAGTTCACATCTCTCCGCCTTTGAATTGAAATGCCTCCGAGCTCAAGACTAAGCCCGTCGGGCATCTCAGTTTGGCGGTTGATATGGAAATGATCTCTGAACAGATCTATTGAGGGCTCTTCACCAAGGTATACCTCATAGAACACTTGGAAATCACATATATTGGAAACAGAGTTGGGACCAATATCTTGAGGATGAAGGTTGTAAAATTGCAGCACATCTCGAAAGAAATTTCAGCCGGTCGGGGAAAAACCACAGAGCAAATGAATGACTTCTTTGGGGGCTAAAACACCCATGGTCACATATTCATTAAGGGTCCCTTCGGTGACTTTAGAAGGGATCCAATCGCATGTGATGGGTGTCTTAGTCATGGTGAGCCAGAAGTAACAAGGCTATGGACAGGAAATAAAAACGGTGAATTAAATATTGTAGTACAAGAGTTGTTTGCAAAAAAATTAGCTGGCAGAGGCTGGCTGGTCTCAAGAGTTTTATGTAAGCCGCCATATGTGGTATGGCGAGTCAGCAATCTATAAATATGGAAGTGCTAAAAATTCTGCTAAGCATTGCATAAACAGGTTTCCTAGATCACAGCTATATTCATGGATCTATGACAGTTCAGAAAAGAAAAGCTATTCTTAAACCTAAATCATGGCGGACGAGCTGCTGTATTGAGTGTTGAATCTCACAAAGAAAGGGATGCATCTATGATTCAGGATAAACATTAAAGGCTACTATTGCAAGTTTTCAGTATCATTCTTGGATTGAACTAAGTAAACGTGATAGTTGAGCTGTGATGGACATGGAGGAGCGCGATGAACTCCAATGAACCCTATGAACAAGGTCAGTCTAATGTGAATCTAGGTCAAAGAAATATCTTTACCTGGATGCCTGAATGAAGAGCGGAAGAGCACCGCCGTTATCTGGTCTGGTCAGGTTGATGCAGCACCCTATGTTGAAGTCGCTAGCGAGGGACATCGGCGGTGGAGCTCTGGTCGTGGTGGTGGTGCGAGGAAGAAGAAGAGGAGCAGGCATGGGTAAAAATGAAAAAAACCTCCTCATGACTATCTATAAGGTAAAAGTGAAATAGTGAACGGCAATCAGAGAAATCGAGGAGACATCGTCATTATCTTAACACCAGAAATGCCTCGATTCTTGGAATGGCCGATTAATGCGAAGATCCATTATGATGTCATGGGAATTAAGGACATGACGTTGCCTCTCCTTATGGCAGGTTAGGAAGGTTTGTTACTTTACATATTGGAAAAGTTTAAGTATGAAGATTGACATGAACAGGTTCAAATCAATCTGCGGACTAATGTTGGGGATATACCCCGTGGTGTGACCCGCCCAGGAGGGGTCGGGTTACAAAGTTGGCGGTTTAACATGGAGAAGATTCAAGGAGGCCCAAGAAGAAGTATGAAGACGGCGACTTACAGAGGCAGGCCTAGTGGGGGCCCAAGACCCTAATGCGTGAACCGCCATATGGTGGCTTTCCTAATAAGCAAAGGCGATTTAGTAACCAGGTCGGTCACATTGTCTGATCCGGCTTGGACTGTTGTAAGCCGCCGGGCTTCGACATGTGTATATAAAGGAAAGACTCGGCAGCGGCTTAGGCCAAGAAACGATCAATCGAGAACTAGGTCAAGCGTATTCGCTGCCTTGTAATCGAAACTCAAGCAATACAACTAGAAGTAGGACGTAGGCTTTTACCTCGTTGTGAGGGGCCGAACCTAGGTAAATCCTTTTTGTCTTTTGTCCCGTTCAACCCCTTCGAGCTAACCTACGTTGCGGTGGCTCCACACCTAAGTCCTTTCACAAGGGCATCTGTCGTGACAAAACCACGACAGCAGGGGATACAATTTACCAAAGGAGTTATGTATTAGGGCGAGAACTCAAGGTTTTGAGAATATGCAGGAACGGTCGGATACTAATCCACCAAAGGATCTGGCAGACCGCAAAGAATCTGATGTGAGTACCGATGTTCAACCAGAAGAATAAATAATGCAAAGGCCTCATATTATAGGAATATCTGGATAATCTCAAATCTTAAATACAAAGGAATTATGATTTCCAAATCAGGGGATCAGAAGCAGAGGCTCTGATCAAAATATAAGTAAGTTGAATAGAAATAGATCGACAATCACTCAAGGTTTGATTTGTCGAGAACTAGCTCATGTCCGGAGTGACGTTTGAGCAGGAAAGATAAATTTCTAAGGATTAATTGATGGTTGCGAGTATTTGTACACATGTTGACTCAATAGAATCAGAATAACAATCTCAAAGGATTTTAATGAATATTGCTAGACATATGGAATTAACCATAATGCAAGAAGGTAAGTAAGTTCAATAGCAATAGGCTACTAAGGATTATGGAAGATCGAATAGTATTTCAATGAATTTTGTGGAACACATGAACAACTAGCAATGAACAAATCCTCGGTAAGCGTGAGGAATTATGTGTAGGGTTATTCATGTGGCAAAGAACTGCAAGGCAGTGGCACAAGGGATTCTTAAAAAGTGAGTGAATAACTCGATGTATCTTGTAATAACAAGAGCAAATGGGAAACAAAGTATGAAATACAAGTGTTTGTCGTTATCCATAAGGATATAACGGTGGTAGGGAATTTGTAAAAGTGATGAGCACAAGTTCTCAGCACAACATCGGAGAGTATCTTCGGAGTCTTTTGATGAATCAAGCCATCATCCGGAATGAGGGGCTCTCTAGAAGGAAGTAGTTATGAGAACCTAAAGTTAGAGTTAGTAAAATATTTGATCTGAATAGAAGAGAGATCAAAGACCCAGAGTAGAGACGGGGAATAAAAGATCCTAATACCACCCAATCATGAAGTGGGCCCGTAAGCCACACGACAATGTTGGTAGAAGTTTTCCAGAGACTGGACGCAACTTCGGCCAGGGAGTTAGAAAGGGGGCTACCTACAGGCATTCGGCTCTAATACCAACTTGTGACGCCCGAGTTAATCGTACACTAATCATACACGCAAACATGTATGATCAAGATCGGGGACTCACGGGAAGATATCACAACACAACTCTAGACTCAAATTGAAGTCATACAAGCCAGGGGCCCCGAGGGATCAAATACAAACGAGTCAGCAGAATCAACAAATCTGAGTACAGACATTATTAAACAAGTCTACCTTAAGAAGTCTAGCACAAACATCAACATGGATCGAAAAGGCAAGGCCTCCTTGAAGGAAATATGCCCAAGAGGCAATAATAAAGTTGTTATTTATATTTCCTTATATCATGATAAATGCTTATTATTCATGCTAGAATTGTATTAACCGGAAACTTAGTACATGTGTGAATACATAGACAAAACAGAGTGTCCCTGGTATGCCTCTAATTGACTATCTCGTTAATCAAAGATGATTAAGTTTCTTGACCATAGACATGTGTTGTCATTTGATGAACGGGATCACATCATTAGAGAATGATGTGATGGACAAGTCCCATCTGTTAGCTTAGCATAATGATCGTTTAGTTTTATTGCTATTGCTTTCTTCATGACTTATACATATTCCTCTGACTATGAGATTATGCAACTCCCGAATACCGGAGGAACACCTTGTCTGATATCAAATGTCACAACGTAATTGGGTGATTATAAAAATACTCTATAGGTGTCTCTGAAGGTGTTTGTTGAGTTGGCATAGATCAAGATAAGGATTTTTCAATCCGAGTACCGGAGAGGTATCTCTGGGCCCTCTCAGTAATGCACATCACTATAAGCCTTGCAAGCAATGTGACTAATAAGTTAGTTGCGGGATGATGTATTACAGAACATGTAAAGAGACTTTCCGCTAATGAGATTGAACTAGGTATGTTGATACCAACGATCAAATCTTGGGTAAGTAACATACCAATGACAAAGGGAATAACATATGTTGTTATGCTGTTTGACTGATAAAGATCTTTGTAGAATATGTAGGAACTAATATGAGCATCCATGTTCCGTTATTGGTTATTGCCCAGAGATGTGTCTCGGTCATGTCTACATAGTTCTCAAACCCGTAGGGTCCGCACGCTAACGTTCGATGATGATTTGTATTATGAGTTATGTGTTTTGATGACCGAAGTTTGTTCGGAGTCCCGGATGAGATCACGAACATGAAGAGGAGTCTTGAAATGGTTGAAAGTTAAAGATTCGTATATTAGAACATTGTATACGGACACCGGAATGGTTCCGAAGAGGTTCGAGGATTTATCGGAGTACCGGGAGGCTATTGGAACCCCCAAGGAAAGTTAATGGGCATAATGGGCCATAGTGGAGAGGAGGAGGCAGCCGCAGGAGGTGGCCCCCCCCCGAGACCAATCCGAGTTGGACAAGGGGTGCGGGGTGCGGCCCCTCTTTCCTTCTCCCTCTCCACCTCTTTCCCCTTTCCCCTCTCCTTTGGAAGGAAGGGGGGATCCGGCTAGTACTAGGAGTCCTAGGGGGACTCCCCCCACTAGGCGCGCACCTAGGGGCTGGCCGGCTGATGTCGCTTGAAGCTACGTCGGTATTTCCCCAAAGAGGAATGGATGATGCAGCACAATGGCGGTAGGTATCTCCCTCATATATGAAACCAAGGTTATCGAACCAGTAGGAGAACCAAGCAACACAACGTAAACAACCCCTGCACACAGATAACAAATCCTCGCAACCCGACATGTTAAAGGGGTTGTCAATCCCTTTCGGGTAACGGTGACAGATTGGTGCGATGACGGGAGAAAGTTGTAATTGATTGATTAAATAGATCGCAAATAAAATAAACTGCATCAAAGTATTTTTGGGTTTTTGGTATAGTAGATCTGAAAATAAAAGCAAATAAAAATATATCGCAAAGGCTTCTCTCGAGAAAAATAGAAAACGGTGGGTAAACAAATTACTATTAGGCAATTGATAGAACCTCAAATAATTATGATGATATCTAGGCAATTATCATTACATAGGCATCACGTCCAAGATTAGTAGACCGACTCCTGCCTGCATCTACTACTATTACTCCACACATCGACTGCTATCCAGCATGCATCTAGTGTATTGAGTTCATGGAAAGACGGAGTAATGCAATAAGAACGATGACATGATGTAGACGAGATCCATTTATCTATGGCGGTAGATATAGATCCCATCTTTTTATCCTTAGTAGCAACGATACATACGTGTCGGTTCCCTTTCTGTCACTGGGATCAAGCACCGTAAGATCGAACCCACTACCGGGCACCTCTTCCCATTGCAAGATAAATAGATCAAGTTGGCCAAAAAACCAAATATCAAAGACAAAATATGAGGCTATAATAGATCATGCATAAAAGAGATCAAAGAAACTCAAATACTTTCATGGATATAAAAGATAGATCTGATCATAAATTCAAAGTTCATCGATCCCAACAAACACACCGCAAAAGAGTTACGTCATATGGATCTCCAAGAGACCATTGTATTGAGAATCAAGAGAGAGAGATGAAGCCATCTAGCTACTAACTACTGACCCGAAGGTCTACAAAGAACTACTCATGCATCATCGGAGAGGCACCAATGGAGGTGGTGAACCCCTCTGTGATGGTGTCTTGATTATATCTGGTCGTTCTGGACTCTGTGGCGGCTGGAGGAATATTTCGTCGACTCCCCTAGGGTTCTGATATTTTTGGGGTATTTATAGAGCAAAGAGACGGTGTGGGGGCACCCGATGTGGGCACCCATTGCAAGAGGCAGTCTGGGGACACCCGCGCATGGGCCTCCTGGCGCGCCCTGGTGGGTTGTCCCCTCCTCGGGACTCCCCCCAGGTGCAACCAGGGTCCAATATCTTCCTTCTGGTCCATAAAAAATCTACGTAAAGTTTCATGGCATTTGGACTCCATTTGATAATGATTTTCTGTGATGTAAAAAACATGGAAAAACAACAACTGGCACTTGGCACTATGTCAATAGGTTAGTACCAAAAAACTGAAATAAAATGACTATAAAATGATTATAAAACATCCATGATTGATAATAAAATAGCATGGAACAATAAAAAATTATAGATAGGTTGGAGCCGTATCAGCATCCCCAAGCTTAACTCCTACCCGTCCTCGAGTAGGTAAGTGATAAAAACAGAATTTTTGATGTGGAGTGCTGTTCATCATGTCATGTCATATTGTTTTCTTTGTAGCATGGACATTTGGACTTTTATGTGATTCAAAGCAATACTCTAGTTTTGACATAATAATTTAGATAGTCAAGCATATCAACAAGCAATTATGTCTTTCAAAATATGAACACTAATAAGTTATCCCTACCCCATCATGCTCAAACATTGATCCATTCGTGAAACACACTAGAATATTAGCTACACCTGATACTTAGTATGATCATATTGCCTCCTAGTTGGTGCTTTTATAAGAGAAGATAGAGACTCAAAATAAAAATTGCATAAAATAAAAGAAAGGCCCTTCATAGAGGGAAGTAGGGATCTGTAGAGGTGCTAGAGCTCAATGCGAAAAACTTAGAGATAAAAACATTTTGAGAGGTGTATCCATCCCACCAATGAAAACGACTTAGAGTTCCCAATACTTTCCATGCATAGATATATCATAGGCGGTTCCCAAATAGAAAATAAAGTTTATTCCTTTTTCCACCATACTTTCACTTTCCATGGCTAACCGTATCCACGGGTGCCCTCCATACCAACACTTTCCAAGGAATTTATTATTTGACAACATAAAGTAAATTCATTTCTTTTTTGCATTTCGGGACCGGGCATCCCTAATACCTTTGCCTTACTCTCGTGCAATGAGAAGTGAATAAACACTCGTCTCGAGAATAAAACATCTAGCATGGAAAATATTATCCACCCCTCACTGCTCCGCGAGCGAAACAAACACACAAAAGAGAAGTTTATTTTGAAAATTAGAGATGGCACATGAAAATTTGCTTAGAGCGGCAAAAGAATACCGCATATAGGTAGATATAGTGGACTTAAGTGGCAAAACTGGTTTAAAGGATTTTGGATGCACAAGTAGAGGTCATACTTAGTGCAAAATGAAGCCTAGCAAAAGATTGGGAAGCGACCAACCAAGAAACGAATAATCTCATAAGCAAGCATTAAGCATAATTAACACTGAATAATGCACCACAAGTAGGATATAATTTCATTGCATGATTATTGACTTTCATGCATGCATAGGGTGTCACAAACCTTAACACCAATATTCTTACTAAAGCATAATTACTCATCAAGATGACTCACATATCACATCATCATGTCTCAAAACTATTACTAAGAATCAAGCTTCTTTTGTCCAATGATCTCATTTTTTCTATTTTTTTCTTTATCCTTATTTGATATCTATCACTTTGGGACTAATTTTAATGTGTTGCTTTTCAAAATCTCAAACAAATATAAGTGAAGATCATGAGCATAACAAATTTTCTTTTTCTCAAAATAATTTAAGTGAAGCAAGAGAGAATTTTTTCAAAATTTTACTAACTCTCAAATAAATCTAAGTGAAGCAAGAGAGCATTTCTTTAAAAATAACAAAGGACACCATGCTCAAAAAGATGTAAGTGAAGCATACAACAAGTCCATTTCTCATAAAAAAAATTAAGTGAAGCATAGAGAGCAATTCTAACAAGTCAAGATATAATTTTGGCTCTCTCAAATAGGTGTGTCCAGCAAGGATTGATGACTTAAAATACAAAATAAAACAAGCAAAGACACATATGATACAAGACGATCCAAGCAAAACACATATCATGTGACGAATAAAAATATGGTCTCGAATAAAATACCGATAGTTGTTGGAAGAAAGCGGAGATGCCACTCAGGGGCATCCCCAAGCTTAGTTGGTTGCTCATTCTTGGATAATAGCTTGGGATGCTGGGCATCCCCAAGCTTAGGCTCTTACATCCTTCCTTCATCCATCGTAAGATAACCCAAAACTTGAAAATTTCAATGACACAAAACTCAACAAAGCCTTCGTGAGATCCATTAGTATAAGAACAATAAATCTCTACTATAAGTGTTGTATCAAACCAATTCATATATATTTTTTTGTATTATATCTACTGTATTCCAACTTTTTATGGCAAAAACTCATCAAAGAAAACCATAGAGCCATCAAAAGAAGCACACAACACAAAGAAAACAGAATCTGTCAAAACAGAACAGTCTGTAGCAGTCTGACTATTTTGTATACTTCTGTAACTCAAAAAACTCTGACAAATTAGGACGTCCTGAGAAATTTGTATGTTCATCTACTACAATTGGAATGGGTATTTTATCTCTCTATCGTAAAAAATGAAAATTAATTTCGTGAGCGCGAAACTTTTTGTTTTTTCAGCAAGATCAAACAACCATTACCCAAGAAGATCCTAAAGGCTTTACTTGGCACAACCACTAATTAAAACACAAAGAAAACAATCATAACAGTAGCTTAATTGTGCTAACATTCAAAAACAGGAAGCAAAAAGCAAAAATAAATTTTATTTATTGGGTTGCCTCCCAGCAAGCTGTAGCGCCCAAGATGCGATTCTATCCCAATCACGTAATGAATTCATGGTTGGAACACAACCGCATTTCGAGCGCATAGCAAGGTGGATATCATTACAACATACCATGCACTGAATATATAAGAATACAAGATAAAGGCTTACACTCGCCATAAGTTACAACATTCATACAACAATACATCAATACATAGCAACCATCATATAGAATAGCAGGACCGACTACAGATGAAATCAAACGAAAAAGAAGAATGACATCCACCCTGCTAATCCCAAGTTCCCCGACCCGGAACCTATCCCTTGATCAAAGAACAAGAAGCAGAAGAACTCCAAACAAGCAAGCATCGCACTCGCGTCAGATCATCACATTACCTGTACCTGCACTGTTGTTGTACTAATCTGTGAGACACGAGGACTCACAATCCCATTACCATGGGTATCTAGACTAGTAAAACTTAATGGGTATGGAAAGTATAAGTGGTGAGGCTGCAGCAAGCGACTAGGCAATATATGATGGCTAACTTACGAGTATAAGAATAAGATGAGAAACTACACAACTGTCGCAAACTAGTAATGATCAAGAAGTGATTCTAAACTACTTATGGTCAAACATAACTCAACCATGTTCTCTTCTCGAATGCGCCCGAAAAGAGACAATCACGGTTACGTACGTGGTTGGTGTATTTTAGTTAAGTTTAGTTCAAGTCCACTACAATCGGATATTAAAAACTCCCATCTACCACATAATTGTGGGCACGGCTCTCGAAAGTTTAAACCCTGCAGGGGTGTCCCAACTTAGCCCATGACAAGCTCACGACCCGCGGAGACAATCCTCCATCGTGGGACATCCAATCAAACTTAGTATCCCGGGCACAAGACAGTTCAACAATGGTAAAACAAAACCAGCAAGACCTCCTGATGCACCGACCTAGCCTGATAGGAGTCGCACGTATCTCATTCTCAAGGTACATAGGATCGGCAAGACGTTGGGTTGGCTGAGACCCTGGTTGCGCAGGGGGCATCGGACATCGCCCGGTTTGGACCAACACTCATCCGGAGCATTGGCCCGGGGTTGATTAAGATACCTCGGGGGCCGGCAGGTCCCTATGTAAGTTTTGGTTGTTATTAGGCAAATGGTAAAACCAATGTCGGGACTTGCTGTAAGAGTTTTATTCAAAGTGCACTATCAAGAGGGGCCCATAAAACCTCATCGTTTTAGGGACGCAAAATCAAGGAACATAACACCGGTATGATGGAAGCTAAGGTGGCATGAGTGGAACAAAACACCAGGCAAAAGGCCGAGCCTTTTCCACCCATTACCAAGTATATATGTGCATTAATTAAATAAGAGATATTGTGATATCCCAAGATATCCATGTCCCAAACATGGAACAACCTGCAACTAGCAACGCTATGAGGGACTAAGCAAAGCGGTAACATAGCCAAACAACGGTTTATTGGGATGGTGAAAAAGGTTAGAAGCTATCATGGCGATTTAGGAGGCTTGATAAACAAGTGGTAGGTTGCACGACATAGCGATGGCATCGAGTCAACTAGCAAATCAAAGATAGTAGTGAGATCCGAGGTGATGGTAATCTTGCCGGAAATCCCGCTAGGAAGAACGGGTCCATGATGTAGACGAATGGGCGTAGTCGAACGGATCCTCACTATCGCAACGTAAGCGGAACTATCAAGGAGAAGCGCAACCGAAAAGAAGCAAACAACATAGTAAACCAACAAGCATAGTCATGGAATGATGTGCAATCAAGTATGATGCATGTCCGGTTTAATGAGTCATGGCATGGCAAAGTACAACAAATAATACTACAAGTTAAGTGGAGCTCAGTATGCAACGAGTTGCATATAGACGAAACACAACATTCGAATATTTAGTTCAATCTCGTTTATGTACACAACAATATTAAATGTTGGTTAACAGGGCAAGAGGTGAAGCATAAGAAAACTAACTATTTAGGCAAGTTTAAATGAGGCCAGAACAACGAACAACAATTTCGGAAAATCCCCGTATGTATATTTTGAATTTGGTACTGTTCTGCCCTAAATCATATTTTAATGTTGTTAAACATGCAAAGTAATGTCACCATGTTAAACTATGCATTTTTCTACCCCATTTACATATAAATTTTATTTAATTCAGAGCAACGGTTATTTAGTTATGAAATAAACCATTTTAACATGTCATTTAGCAATTTAAAAGCAAACAACATTTTAAACATGGATGAAAGTTGCATATTGTGAAACTAGATGAAATTCTAAGCATTTTACACATATAAAGTTTTTACATGTGATGCACAGTTTGTGATTTATGATATGCATGAACATGAGGGTTTTTCTGCAATTCGACCAACTCTGGAATAATATCTAAAATCGTTCCACGGAAAAAAAAACATGAAGCAGGCCGACACAGAGGCTGGCCCAACAGTGCACAGGGGGTTTTGGGGTGGGTGCTCACATCGGGCCTTGTGGCCTTGGAGAGGGGCGCAGCCCGCGCGAGGTCGATGACTCGATGCGGAGGCAGAGGACGAGAGGAGCGGTCAACACGCTAGAGGCAGGGGTCGAGCGTTGCAAGCATTGCTCGACCTGAAGCAGGGGATGCATGGAAGTAGGGGTGCGGGACTTGGCGCGATGCAGGGAGATGGAGGTCGACGGCGGCACTGGGTTGCTGCGGAGGAAGGTGACTTCTTGGCGTCTGATCTGGAGCAGGGAAGTAGAGGCGGACAACGGGGATGGTCGGGTCCGAGGCTCTCCGGCATGGATCGTCCGGGATCCACGGCTATGGGAGGCTATCCATGAAGGCGCTGGGAAGACAACAACGTGAGAGAGAGAAACAGAAACAGGAGGGGAAAGGGAGTAGGGCTGTCGGGGCACTCATCTTCGGCAGGGGGCCGGGGATGCGTGCGAGGGTTGGTGACGAGATGCTCCGGTCGGCTCCTCTCTGGAGCAATGCGACGGAGGTGGCGCGGGACCTCACCGGAGAGGCGACAACAACGAGGAGGAGCAGAGGCAAGCCAGCAGCTTGCCTTGGGATGGCTGGCTCCCTAAGGACGGGGATGAGGGCAGCTCCTCGTGGCTTCCTACTAAAAAAATAGAGAGATTAGCAGGGATGTGAGAGAAGGGGAAATGGGATGAGCACGGGAAGGGGAAAAAGAATGGGATCGGCGCTCATTTGGTTGGCTGCTGGTTCGCTCGTCGGCGCGAAGGTTGGCGGGGTTGCGGGGCTGGTTGGTTGGGGTCGCGAGGAGACGAGGATGAGCGCTCCTGCTCGGGGCCTTGGGCGGCTTCACGATCCATTCGAGATTGAGGGGGAGAGATAGGCTTCGAGCGCCTGGGCAAGAAGCACAAGAGGAGCTCAGGATCGAGGCTGTTGTGATTTGGGAGGCGCGCAGAACGAGGGAGGTTGTTAGAGATTTGGTTGGTAGAATGGATCAGGAGGGGGTCGAGTAGAGGAGGTTGTTCGTCCGGTGGATTTTTGGATCGGGAGCGATCCCAAGGAAGAGAGGGGCGGCGGGTGATGGGACAAGGGGGCTAGATTTTAGTGTTAGACTAGATTAGGTTAGGGGCTGCTATATATATAAGGAAAGGAGGGAGTTTGGATCATCCGGTTGAAATCGGATGATCAAGATAAAATGCTATGGGAGTCCAAGTAAGAGACCGAAGATTTATAGGGATGTTTGGGGACCATCCGAACCCATCGGCAACGACTGCCTAGGTCGGGTTCGGGGGAGTTTCGGACGCTGGAGATGGCTCGATGCATTGAGCAAAGAGGGGTTAGGTAGTTTGACAAGAGGGAACCAAAAACCTGGTTGGTCTCGGAACGGCCAACGAAGGCAGGGGGACGCCGCAACTACGAACGACTACGGGTTTTTTGAAAACATGCGGACGCAATGCGTATGATGCAATGATGAAATGCAACAAACAAATAAAACACACTCGACGATGAAAAACAAATAGGAGGCGTCTGAAGCGTCGGTCTTGGGTCGTGACACAAGCACTATAGTTTTATGCCCTTAGCTAGGCATAAGGCAAGGATCTAAGTTTTGTCATCTTTGGTTCGAGATCCATAAGATTCCCTCACGATTGATTCATAAGGTGGACTAATTCTTGGTCTAGGAAAGTGTTCCATACCCTTCCTCATAGGAAATTCAAACTTAGTATTGCCTTCTTTCATATCAATCACGGCACCGATAGTGCGTAAAAACGGTCTACGAAGAATAATTGGACAAGACGGATTGCAATCAATATCAAGAACACTAAAATCTATGGGCACATAATTGCTATTTGCAAGAATAAGACCATCATTAATTCTTCCCATAGGCTTTTCAATAGTAGAATCCGCCAACTACAAATTCAAGGAACATTCTTCAAGATTTGTAAGACCAAGCACATCACATAAAGAATTCAGAATTGTAGAAACATAAGCACCCAAGTCACACAAAGAAAAACACTCATAATTTTTAATCTTGACTTTGATAGTAGGTTCCCACTCATCATGTAATTTTCTAGGAATTGAAACTTCCAATTCCAATTTCTCTTCAAGAGATTTCATCATAGCATCAACAATATGTTTAGTAATAGCTTTGTTTTGTTCATAAGCATGGGGTGAATTCGTCATGGATGGCAACAAATAAATACAATCAATCAAAGAGCAACTATCAAAATTAAAGTCTTTGTAATCCAAAAGAGTGGGTGCATCACTAGCTAAAGTTTTGACCTCTCCAAACCCACTTTCATCAATTTTTACAACAAGATTTTCACCCTCTGAAATATTGGGACGCCTTCTACCGAAAGTTGACTCTTCTCCAATGCCCTTTTCATCAATATTAACTTTTCTTAACAAGGAACAATAGAAGAAACACCAATCATTTTAATATCTTCATCACTTTTACAAAAGGAATCACTAGTAAAAGGTTTTTCTAATAATTCTCTTTTAGCTCTAAGCATAGCGGTTCTTTTCTTACTTTCATCCATAGAAACATAAAGAGCTTTAATTGATTCATCTACTTTAGGCACAAAAAATTTCATCTTGAGATTTTCCACACCATGAGCAATTCTCTCAACACTTCTAGACAAATCATCAATCTTATTCAGCTTTTCTTCTATGGAAGTGTTGAAAACTTTTTGTGTGTTGATAAATTCTTTAATATTATTCTCAACATCAGATGTATTACTACTATTATTATAAGATTTATTTCCATAATTACCATAATTATTAGAGGAATTACTAGGAAGAGGCCTAGGATTGAAATTACCTCTATAAGCATTGTTGTTGAAATTATTTCAAGAAATGAAATTTACATCAATGGCATCACTATTTAGCTCAATCAAAGTAGACAAAGGCATATCATTAATATCAATAGGAGCACTTCTACTAGCAACCAATTTCACAAGAGCATCCACTTTTTCACTTAAAGAAGGAATTTCTTCAACCAAATTAACTTTTTTACTAGTAGGAGCACTTTCGGTATGCCATTGCGAATAATTTGCCATGATATTGTCAAGAAATTTGGTGGCTTTACCCAAAGTAATTTCCATAAAATTACCACCCGCGGCAGAATCTAAAAGATTACGAGAGACAAAATTCAATCCCGCATAAAAAATTTGTATGATCATCGAAAGATTTAACCCATGAGTTGGGCAATTCCTTAGCATCATTTTCATCCTTTCCCAAGGTTGTGCAACATGCTCATGTTCAAGTTCCTTAAAATTCATGATCTAGGTTCTAAGGGAAATAATTTTTGTGGGAGGAAAAATACTTAGTGATAAAAGCATCTTTGCACTTACTCCAAGAATCGATACTATTATGAGGTAAAGAAGAGAACCAATTTTTTGCAGAATCACGCAAAGAAAATGGAAATAACTTCATTTTGACCACATCATTGTCCACATTTTTTATCTTTTGCATATCGCATGGTTCCATGAAGGTATGAAGATGGGATGCGACATCCTCATTAGGAGTACCGGAAAATTGGTCTTTCATAACAAGATTCGGCAAAGCAGTATTAATATCACAACTCTTCGCACTAGTGGCGGGAGGAGCAAGCGGAGTGCCAATAAAATCATTGTTGTTGGTATTTGATAAATCACATAACTTGGTGTTCTCTTGAGTCATGATGACCACACAACAAGATTGCACTCCAAAATAGATCCGGCAAGAAAACGACGAACGAGAGAGAGCGGCGAATAAAATGGCAAATTTTTGTGAAGTGGGGGAGAGGAAACGAGAGGCAAATGGAAAATAATGTAAATTGCAAGGAGATGAGATTTGTGATTAGGAACCTGGTTATGATGAAGATCCTCCCCGGCAACGGCGCCAGAAATTCCTTTTGATGTCGCTTGAAGATACGTTGGTATTTCCCCAAAGAGGAAGGGATGATGCAGCACAGCGGCAGTAGGTATTTCCCTCAGATATGCAACCAAGGTTATCGAACCTGTAGGACAACCAAGCAACACAACGTAAGCAGCCCCTGCACACAGATAACAAATCCTCGCAACCCGACGTGTTAAAGGGGTTGTCAATCCCTTTCGAGTAACGGTGCCAAAAATTCGTGCGATGACAGGCGAAAGTTGTAGTAGATTGAATAAATAGATCCCAAATAAAATAAAGTGCAGCAAAGTAATTTTTGGTTTTCGGTATAGTAGATCGGAAAATAAAAGCAAATAAAAATAGATCGCAAAGGCAAATATATGAGAAAGAAGACCCGGGAGCCGTAGGTTTCACTAGTGGATTCTCTCGAGAAAAATAGCAAATGGTAGGTAAACAAATTACTGTTGGGCAATTGATAGAACCTCAAATAATTATGACGATATCCAGGCAATGATCATTACATAGGCATCACGTCCATGATTAGTAGACCGACTCCTGCCTGCATCTACTACTATTACTCCACACATCGACCGCTATCCAGCATGCATCTAGTGTATTAAGTTCATGGAAAAAGGGAGTAATGCAATAAGAACGATTACATGATGTAGACAAGATCCATTTATCTATGGCGGTAGATATAGATCCCATCTTTTTACCCTTAGTAGCAACGATACATACGTGTCGGTTCCCTTCCTATCACTAGGATCAAGCACCGTAAGATCGAAGCCACTACCGGGCACCTCTTCCCATTGAAAGATAAATAGATCAAGTTGGCCAAACAAAACCCAAATATCAGAGAAGAAATAAGAGGCTATAAGAAATCATGCATAAAAGAGATCAAAGAAACTCAAATACTTTCCTGGATATAAAAAGATAGATCTGATCATAAACTCAAAGTTCATCGATCCCAACAAACACACCGCAAAAGAGATACATCATATGGATCTCCGAGAGACCATTTTATTGAGAATCAAGAGAGAGAGAGAGAGAGATGAAGCCATCTAGCTACTAACTACGGACCCGAAGGTCTACAAAGAACTACTCACGCATCATCGGAGACGCACCAAATGGAGGTGGTGAACCCCTCCGTGATGGTGTCTAGATTGGATCTAGTGGTTCTAAACTCTACGACGGCTGGATGAATATTTCGTCGATTCCCCTAGGGTTCTGATATTTTTGGGGTATTTATACAGCAAAGAGGCGGTCCGGGGGCACACGAGGTGGCCACAACCCAGCAGGGCGTGCCTGGGCCTCGAAGCATGCCCTGGTGGGTTGTCCCCTCCTCGGGACTCCCCCGAGGTGCAACCAGGACCCAACATCTTCCTTCTTGTCCAGAAAAAATCTTCGTAAAGTTTCGTGGCATTTGGACTCCGTTTTGCAATGTAAAAAACATGGAAAAAACAGCAACTGGCACTTGGAACTATGTCAATAGGTTAGTACCAAAAAATGATATAAAATAATTATAAAACATCCAAGATTGATAATAAAACAGCATGGAACAATGAAAAATTATAGATACATTTTTGACGTATCACCGGCCTCCCCTCCCCTCCTTTATATATGTG
This sequence comes from Triticum urartu, assembly GCF_003073215.2. NCBI lineage: Eukaryota > Viridiplantae > Streptophyta > Magnoliopsida > Poales > Poaceae > Triticum > Triticum urartu. Next base: position 332,359,726 of record NC_053027.1, on the reverse strand, counting down.
GGCAGGGGGGCACCCCAAAGGCACAACAATTGTTCTCTTAGCCGTGTGCGGTGCCCCCTCCATAGTTTACTCCTCCGGTCATAGCGTTGTAGTGCTTGGGCAAAGCCCTGCCCGGATCACACCACCATCACTGTCACCACGTCGTTGTGTTGTCGAAACTCTCCCTCGACCCTCTACCGGATCAAGAGTTCGAGGGACGTCATCCAGCTAAACGTGTGTTGAACACAGAGGTGTCGTACGTTTGGTACTTGGATCGGTTGTATCATGAAGATGTTCGACTACATCAACCGCGTTAACCTAATGCTTCCGCTTTCGTTCTATGAGGGTACGTGGACACACTCTCCCCCTCTCGTTGCCATGCATCTTCTAGATAGATCTTGCGTGTTCATAGGAATTATTTTTGAAATTGCATGCTACGTTCCCTAACAGTGTTATGAGGGCTAGGTCTGTGCATAGATGATATGCACGAGTAGAACACAAAGAGTTGTGGGAGATAATAGTCATATTGCTTACCACCAATGTCTTAGTTTGATTCAGCAGTATTTTTAGATGAAGCGGCCCAGACCAACATTACATGACCAAGTTCATGAGACCGGTTCTATCGACGTGCTTTGCACATAGGTGGCTGGCGGGTGTTTGTTTCTCCAACTTTAGTTGAATCGAGTTTGACTACGGCCGGTCCTTGTTGAAGGTTAAAACAACACACTTGACGAAAAATCATTGTGGTTTTGATGCGTAGGTAAGAACGGTTCTTGCTAGAAGCCCATTGTAGCCCAGGGCATGTTGTGATGTGATATGTTCAAGACGTGATGAGATATAAATTGTTGTATGAGACTTATGGTTGTCACTTTATTGTATGAAATGCAATCGCCATGTAATTTCTTTACTTTATCACTAAGCGGTAGCGATAGTCGTAGAATCAATAGTTGGCGAGATAGCAACGACCCTAAGATGAAGATCAAGGTGTCAAGCCGGTGACGATGGAGATCAAGACGGTGCTTTGGAGATGGAGATCAAAGGCACAAGATGATGATGGCCATATCATGTCACATATTTTGATTGCATGTGATGTTTATCTTTGATGCATCTTATTTTTCTTAGTACAACGGCAGCATTATAAGATGATCCCTCAGTAAATTTCAAGGTATAAGTGTTCTCACTGAGTATGCATCGTTGCTACAGTTCGTCGTGCCGAGACACCACGTGATGATCGTGTGTGATAAGTTGTACGTTCACATACAATGGGTGCAAGCCAGTTTTGCACGTGCAGAATACTTGGGTGAAACTTGACAATCCTAGCATATGCAGATATGGCCTTGGAAAACTAAGACCGAAAGGTCGAACATGAATCATATAGTAGATATGATCAACATAGTGATGTTCACCATTGAAAACTACTCCATCTCACGTGATGATCGGACATGGTTTAGTTGATATGGATCATGTTATCATTTAGATGACTAGAGGGATGTCTATCTAAGTGGGAGTTCTTAAGTAATATGATTAATTGAACTTTAATTTATCATGAACTTAGTCCAAATAGTTTTTGCATAAATTTTAATCCGTTCCTAGAGAAAGATAAGTTGAAATATGATGGTAGAAACTACATGGACTGGGTCCATAACTTGAGAATTATCCTCATTTCTGCACAGAAGAATTACGTCCTGAAAGCACCGCTAGGTGCAAGACCCGCCGCAGGAGCAACTCCAGACGGTATGAACGTCTGACAGAGCAAAGCTTATGATTACTCGATAGTTTAGTGTGCCATGATTTACGGCTTAGAATCGGGACTTCAAAGACGTTTTGAACGTCATGGATCAAATGAGATGTTCCAGGAGTTGAAGTTAATATTTCAAGCAAATGCCTGAGTTGAGAGATATGAAGTCTCCAACAAGTTCTACAGCTGCAAAATGGCAGAGAATAGTTCTGTCAGTGAACACATACTCAGAATGTCTGGGTACCATAACCACTTGACTCAGCTGGGAGTTAATCTTCCTAATGATAGTGTCATTGAAAGAGTTCTTCAATCACTACCACCAAGCTATAAAGGCTTCATGATGAACTATAATATTTAAGGGATGGAAAAGACAATTCCCGAGCTCTTCGCAATGCTAAAGGCTGCGGAGGTAAAAATCAAGAAGGAGCATCAAGTGTTGATGGTTAACAAGACCACTAGTTTCAAGAAAAATGGCAAAGGGAAGAAGGGAAACTTCATGAAGAATAGCAAGCAAGTTGCTCAAGGGAAGAAGCCCAAGTCTAGACCTAAGCCTAAAATGGATGTCAAAACTGCATTCCTTAATCGATTTCTTAAAGAAGAGTTGTATATGATGCAACCAGAAGGTTTTTTCAATCCTAAAGGTGCTACAAAGTGTGCAAGCTCCAACGATCCATTTATGGACTGGTGCAAGCCTCTCGGAGTTGGAATATACACTTTGATAGTGTGATCAAAGCATATGGTTTTATACAGACTTTTGGAGAAGCCTGTATTTACAAGAAAGTGAGTGGGAGCTCCGTAGCATTTCTAATATTATATGTGGATGACATATTGTTGATTGGAAATAGTACAGAATTTCTGGATAGCATACAAGGATACTTGAATAAGAATTTTTCAACGAATGGCCTCAGTGAAGCTGCTTATATATTGGGCATCAAGATCTATATAGATAGATCAAGACGCTTAATTGGACTTTCACAAAGCACATACCTTGATATAGTTTTGAAGAAGTTCAAAATGGATTAGTCAAAGAAAGGGTTCTTGCCTGTGCTACAAGGTGTTCAGTCGACTCAGACTCAATGCCTGACCACTACAGAAGATAAAGAGAAAATGAAAGTCATTCCCTATGCCTCAGGCATAGGTTCTATCATGTATGCAATGCTGTGTACCAGACCTGATGTGTGCCTTGCTATAAGTTTAGCAGGGAGTTACCAAAGTAATCCAGGAGTGGATCACTAGACAGCGGTCAAGAACATCATGAAATACCTGAAAAGGACTATGGATATGTTTCTCGTTTATGGAGGTGACAAAGAGCTTGTCGTAAATGGTTACGTCGATGCAGGCTTTGAGACTGATCCTGATGACTCTAAGTCACAAACCGAATACGTATTTATATTGAATGGTGAAGCTATATGTTGGTGCAGTTCCATGCAGAGCATCGTGGAGGGATCTATGTGTGAAGCGGAGTACATAGCTGGTTCGGAAGCAGCAAATGAAGGAGTCTGGATGAACGGGTTCATATGAAAATCTTTTGTGACAATACTGGAGCAATTGCCTTGGTGAAGGAATGCAGATTTCACAAGAGAACCAAACACATCAAGAGACGCTTCAATTCCATCCGCGGTCAAGTCAAGGAGGGGGGCATAGAGATTTGGAAAATACATATGGATGTGAGTGTTGCAGACCCGTTGACTAAGCCTCTTTCACGAGCAAAACATGATCAGCACGAAGACTCCATGGGTGTTAGAATAATTACTATGTAATCTAGATTATCGACTCTAGTGCAAGTGGGAGACTAAAGGAAATATGCCCTAGAGGAAATAATAAAGTTGTTATTTATATTTCCTTATATCATGATAAATTTTCATTATTCATGCTAGAATTGTATTAACCAGAAACTTAGTACATGTGTGAATACATAGACAAAACAGAGTGTCCCTAGTATGCCTCCACTTGACTAGCTCATTAATCAAAGATGGTTAAGTTTCCTGACCATAGACATGTGTTGTCATTTGATGAATGGATCACATCATTAGAGAATGATGTGATGGACAAGACCCGTCCATTAGCTTAGCATAACGATCATTTAGTTTTATTCTATTGCTTTATCCATGACTTATCCATATTCCTCTGACTATGAGATTATGCAACTCCCGAATACCAGAGGAACACCTTGTGAGCTATCAAACACCACAACGTAACAGGGTGATTATAAAGATGCTCTACAGGTGTCTCTGAAGGTGTTTGTTCAATTGGCATAGATCAAGATTAGTATCTGTCACTCTGAGTATCGGATTATAAAGATGCTCTACGGGATGATTATAAAGATGCTCTACAGGATGATGTATTACGGAACGAGTAAAGAGACTTGCGAGTAACGAGATTTAGCTAGGTATGATGATACCAACGATCGAATCTCGGGCAAGTAACATACCGATGACAAAGGGAATAACGTATGTTGTTATGCGGTTTGACCAGTATGAGCATCCAGGTTCCGCTATTGGTTATTGATCGGAGATGTGTCTCGGTATGTCTACATAGTTCTCGAACCCATAGGGTCCGCACGCTTAACATTCGATGATGATCCTCTGGCTCCTAGAATCCATCATATGATCGCAATAACCGAGAAAGCGAGAAAAGGGGGAGCAAAGCAACTGTGAGCACTCATCCAAAGTACTCGCAAGAAAGGAGCTACACTACATATGCATTGGTATGAATGAAAGGGATAATATATGTGGACTGAACTGTAGAATGCCAGAACAAGAGGGGGATAGCTAGTCCTATCGAAGACTATGCTTCTGGCAGCCTCCTTCTTGAAGCAGTAGAAGAGAGTAGATGGTAAGTTAACCAAGTATAATCGCATAGCATAATCCTACCCGACGATCCTCTCCTCGTCACCCTATTAGAAAGCGATCACCGGGTTGTATCTGGCACATGAAAGGATGTGTTTTATTAAGTAACCGGTTCTAGTTGTCATAAGGTCAAGGAACAACTCCGGGTCATCCTTTTACCAAGGAACACGGCTATTCGAATAGATCAATTTCCCTACAGGGGTGGACCACATTTCCCAACACGCTCGATCCCATTTGGCCGCACACACTCTTCTGGGTCATGTCCGGCCTCGGAAGATCAACACTTCGCAGCCCTACCTAGACACAACAGAGAGGTCAGCACGCCGGTCTAAATCCTATGGTGCAGGGGTCTGGGCCCATCGTCCATTGCACACCTACACGCTGCGAATGCGGCCGAAAACAGACCTATCCTCCCTAATACAAGAGCAGGCGTTCCAGTCCAATCCAGCGTGCGCCGCTCAGTCGCTGACGTCAAGAAGGCTTCGGTTGATACCACGACGTCGAGTGCCGATAACTGTTCCCGCATAGTTGGTTAGTGCATATAGGCCAGTGTCCAGACTCAGATCAAATACCAAGATCTCGTTAAGCGTGTTATTTTGAAGTAATCGCGGGCACTGACCATGGCTAGGCCCACCTCTCTCCTAGGTGGTCTCAACCTACCATGTCGCTCCACCATAAAGTAATAGTCGGGGGCCGTCGGGAACCCAGGCCCACCACTACCTGGATGGAACCACCTGCCCCTTCAGCCCCCACATTGGAATCACTTGTTGGTACTCTACGATCCGACCCGACTTTAGTCACCACATGTATCACATATTATGTATATAAGTATATACCCATGATCACCTCCCGAGTGATCATGGCCCGATAGTATAGCATGGCAGATGGACAAGAATGTAGGGCCACTGATGATAAACTAGCATCCTATACTAAGCATTTAGGATTGCAAGTAAAGGTAACAACAATAGTAGCAACGACATTCTATGCAGCAGAATATGATTAACCGAAAGCAGTAACATGCTACACTACTCTCATGCATGTAGTAGAGAGAAGGATAGGCGATATCAGGTTGATAAAGGGGGGGCTTGCCTGGAAGCTCTACTGAAAAGGAAGAAGTGGCGTCGGTGACGTAGTCGATCACAAGGGCATCATCAGTCCCGGGGTCTACCAGAGAGAAGAGGGGGAAGAAACAGTAAATACAGAGCAAACAGATGCATCACTAAGCATGATCTGACGATAGGCAGAGCTAGGGTTGACCTAACGTAGTGCTACACACTGTAGATGAAGGGGGAAACATCGGAGGATGATTTTCCCAACGTTAGACGGATTCCGGACAGACGAAAGAGAGGGTACGGTTCCATGTTCAGCATGCTAGGGGTATGTGACAGATGAATAGACCATGTATTTGGATTCGTTGGATTTTTCTAAGCAACTTTCATGTATAAAACTTTTTCATCCGAGCTATGGATAATTTTCCATGATTTTTCAATTTTTTAACAATATATTGGGATTTAACTTAATTCAAAAAAACAAATAACATGCTAGATGCACCCAGCACAGGGTACACAGAAGTGTACCCAGGGACTGACAGGTGGGTCGGGGGTCCTAGTTGACCAGTCAACATTTGACTAGTCAATAGGGGGTGGGGCCCCCTATCATACATTAGGTTTAGCTAATTAAACCAGTTTCAACTAATCAGGAGATTAGGCTAATTAAACTTAGTTAACTAAGGTAATTTCTTAATTAATTAATTGTATATTACTTACTTTTATTTTCAAATCTTTTTTAATAACCCTTTTTTAACAGGGGGCGGGCCCACTGCACAGCGGCACAAGGCCATATCGGGCGACGGGTTATGGGCGCTAGGGCGGTGCACCCAGGCTCCCAGCGCGTGGGAGGGGAGCGAGGCCGACCGATGCCCCGAGCAGCGCTAGTAGAGCCGGCAGCCGGAGGCGGCCGGGGACGCGAGGCAGGGGCCGCGGCGGTGCGGTACGCGGGCAGGAAGGCGAGCGAGACGGCACGGCTGGGGCTGGTGCGGGCGAGGCCAGCGAGAAGGCGGAGCAGCTGCGGACAGAGGGAGCGGGCGGCGCAGGGCCGGCGGCTGCGAGGCCAGAGGAAGGCGGAGCGGAGGGGAGCGGCAACAGCGGGGGCCAGCGAGTGCGGGTGCAGCGGTCAAGGAGCAGGGGCGGCAAAGACGCGCTGGTGCGATTGGGCATGCGAACGTGCGGCCAACGAGCGGGAGCAGTAGCACGCGAAGTGAGCGGCAGCTACAGCGAGGCAAGCTGGACGCAGCTAGATAGTGGCGGGGCCGTGGTGAGCTCGGCAGGGGAAAACGACGAGTGGGGCGGGGCTCACGCGCGCAGATGCGTAGCTTCGGCCATGGCAAGCAAGCTCGACCACGGCGGCAGGTACGGTAACTACGGCGAATACAACTACGAATGCATAGGAAGGCGCTAACGGAGAGAGAGAAAGGAGTCGGAGCTCACCGGATTACAGAGAAGGCCCGGGGAAGCTCCGGAGACGACGAGCTGTCCACAGCAATTTCGGCTGCCCGAGGTAGAAGAAGGAGGTGTTGGCGGTGATGAAGCAGCTCGGCTCCATCCAGCGTTATGAGGAGATGTGGACGACGGTGGCGGAGCAGCCGGACATCGTGGCACTGTTCAGGCTAGCGCTGAAGGCGAGGCGCGTCGACCTCCCCGCTCAGGTGCGGCGGATCTGGAGGGGAGAGTAGCGAGAGGGGGAGGGAGAGGGAGTGGGGAAGACTATGGTTCGACAGGGGGGGCGGTCGATGGGGGGTCAAGTAGGCGCCAGGGGTTTCGAGGGATGGCTGGCATGTGCACCTCCCGGTGATGGTGCCAGTGGATGGTCGCCACGACCACCCTGAGAACACAGAAGGGGATGAGGGGGAAGTTGGGCTGGGCTGTGCACTCGGCACTAGAGCCTGGTCCAACAGCGAGTTCTTTTCTCCCTTTTCTTTCTATTTCTTTCTATTATTTCTACTCCGCTTGTAGTTAGTTGGACCACCAAACGAATTTTGTTATGTATGAAACTTGGCCAATAAATCATGCACAATATGTTGGTGTTGCACAAATAGTGTTCAGAGCCAATGGAATTGTTCAAGCATTTTTGGAAAATTGAATGAGTCAATTAATATGTTGTTGGACCACTTTGTATTTTCCTAGGGATTAAATGGTGAGCCAAATGATATTGATTTCTACATGATATTTAGCTAGTGAATATTTGCAATGCAGCAAACATTTTTGTTTTACCGTTTGAAGGAATACAAATTTGACTTGTTTTGGAAGTTGAATTTGATTCGTGTTTGAACCAAAGTAAGATTAGCAACAGTAATTGCGATGACTCGTTACCATTAACAGAGGATTACTGTAGCTTAATTTTCCGGGCTTCACAACTCTCCTCCACTACAAGAAATCTCGTCCCGAGATTTAGGAGCGGGAAGTAAGGGGGAAGGGATTTGATTGCGTAATTCTAATGAGTCTTCTCGGTCTTGGTGGCTCTTCTCGAAGAGGTCAATCCATTACATTGATGTCTTCATTTCTCTACTTCAGATTCTCATGATGAAGTCATCATCCTTTCTTTAGGAATTTCCTATGTACTTACCAAAAGGATAAGGGGTAGCTTCGGAAGAACTTTACAAAGTTGACTATCCATTAGACAACTCAGGGAATGTGGCAGAAAGTATCTCTCGAATTGAAACTTAAGAAAATATTGAGAGAAAAGTATGGAGGTATCATGGGAAGTTTCGAGCGGGCAGGCAATCGTTTGATGCCTGTTACAGGGCATGGAAGGGGTTCAAAGCAATGGGAATAAGTATTGTTCCTGATACCAGAATTGATGATCTCTCGGAAGGTGGCTCGTGAATTACATACGAGGCCACGCGCGAGGAACAACCTTGGAAACAGGGGTGTATAGGAGAGTCAGGTTTCGATCCTATGGACCTATGGGTTATGGGCCCATCATGTGTGTTAAAAGTAGGAAGGGCGATGGCGTCTTGCACGATCATGTAAGCAATGCATGTCAGAGGATAGCCTATCAGTTATGTCGGCAACAACATCGGTACCAAAGGTGAGGGACGAAGAGAACCATTTTCTTGCGCGTTGAACGAGGCGGTCCAATAGGCAAGGTTCTCGTCCATCGGTGGTCACCGGAATGTTTTCAACAATAGTAACAGGGTCTTGCTGACAAAATTATACACCGAGGTGTTTACATAAGCAGGAGAATATTACTGCTTAGATCATATAGACCTGAAGAAAGGTTAACCCAAACAATGGAAAGGATACTATGATTATCAAATTAGAAAAAACAATGGAAAGGAAAATGTGTTTAAACACATTTTTCGGGGGTATATCCTTCCCAAGGACAAGCAGAGCATGATATTCCTGACAGGATATTAGGTAGAAAACCCTTTTGGTAAGGGCTTCAAATGTTCTTTTTGAAAATCGGAGTACTATAGACATGCTTCGAGAAAGCATTGACATGGTCTTTAAGCAAAGATGGAACTTGGATACATAAAGGATTCATCAGGAACAACATATAGAATAAGTCTTACGATTTCCTCATGGCAGAATGGTTAACCTTGCTACAAAGGAGGAACTATAACAGTAGGTCCTCCGGCCAGGTCTGCTAGGCATGACATCACCTTCCAAGGTCATATAAGGACCAATGTTATAACTCTTGAAAATATGTTCCAACCATCATATCTGACCGAGATTCAGATTTGATTGGTGTCAGGATACTTCTGACTCAGGATGCCTGAGAAGAAAGGTGCAACACAAATTGTCGAGATGACATTGTAAGATTCTCGGGAATTGAAATATGGAAGCAAGTTCTGAATCATGAGTTCATCATTAAACAAGGAGAGGATGAGAAGGTGGCTGATGAACTTAGTGACAATTCATTAAGATTTCCAAAAGATGGATCTCCTCATTTAGGTGAACAAGGAGATAACATTCGCCAGATCAAGTGATATAATGAGGTATGCTCAGGGAAAACAAACTCAATTAAACAATGGTTGAACGGTGCACCCGAAATATGGGCTTAGGTACTATGAACAATGTTAAATGGTGATTCGTCAACCAATGGTCTAAGAATGAAATGTCGACCATTAACTTCAAAACAATAGGGTTGCTAGAAGTTTTGGATTCACACAGCATAGTTCAATTGTCGGTTTTCCGATTAGAAACAGCATGAGAACCAAGGAATGAACGGAGATGGCAAGTGTCACTTGTATCAAGAATTCTTAAGAGGTGGTGAAATTCTCACGACATTCCTGACATCAGAGATGGAAATACTCCAATGTAAAGAAGAACAAAGGATGGATAGCAAGGATCTCAAGGTATAACACAAAACACGAACAATTTTGTGATGGAGGGAAGGCAATAAAGTGGTCGATGACAACACAAATCATCGAGGGAAAGGATGGTATTTCTCATCAATAATTCAATAGTTATCTTGGAAGAGATCAGAATGTTGTTGATCATCATGACACATTCGTCGAGAGATTTCAAGATGTAATCAATTGGTGATGACATAGAGTCAAATGAATGGTGAAGCAAAAGGTTATTGGAACCAAGGGTATGACACAAACTCCAAACCAAGTTTGCTGTTCGAGGCGAAATGACATGATGAGGAAGATCAACATAAGCTTAGCTCATCATCGAAAATTGCACTCTGGGAAGAAGGACCAGGTAGCACAGTTAAAATTTAGTACAATAATGATATAGTCGATCAGGCTAGGAATGACTTGAAGGATTATTAAACTCATAAGCAACGAACATTACTTAGAGTTATCGAACCAGAGTGCGGAATTGGTTCACTTACCGGTGTTCTTGAGCGACTAACAACTCAGAACCCATGAAAAATTGGAATCAGTGAGAAATAATAGTTGATGAAGACTCATAAGATGCAACATAGTTCTTAGATATTCTCAAGATACCAGAGGGTAATACTCGATGGTAGATCAAAGTAGAGGTTGGACTGGTGTGCTGACTTGCAAAAGACAAGTGCTTTAACTTGTTTGAGAAATGGGATCAAAGAGAAAATATGGTTGGAACCACGTTTGCATATGATCAATTCACAGATACCAGATGATATTATATCAACGAAATAGTTATTATTACAAGAAGCTTGTATGGTAGGATCTACATCGTGTCCATGGGCATGAACACAAAGTTCAAGGTCGACTCCCACTTCTTCAATGTATAACCTTCCATTCACCTCCCACTTTCGAAGAAGCTGTAGTGTTGAAATTTTATCTAGCAAAATACCAGAAGAGTATGACTTGTGAAAACTTTCGAGTTCACACATATTAAGGAAGGCATAGGTTCAACCCGTTAGGGTATCATGGAAACATATACCACAAGCTTCAATAGTAAATACCACCAGCTCGAAAACAGAGCATGGTTGAGAAAGCAGAGGATACAATTTACCAAACGCTTTATATATCCGTGGAAAGGCTCACAAGTTTATTTAAAAATGGAGGACATTGTCGGATAATAATCCAACAAGAGGTCTGGTGGTCTACAATAGAACTGATGTGAGTATCGGTACTCTATCAAAGAAGAAGGAATGCAAGTGCATCGGATTATAGAAACAACTGACTAACTCAAGCTCAAATGCAAAGGGATTATGAATTCCAAGACACGGGATCAGAAGCAATGCTTTGATTAGGGATGGATAAGTTGAATATCCTTAGGGGTACAATCGATGGCAATTTGATTCGTCGAGATCCAGCTCATGTATGGAATGATATCTGAATCAGAAGGATAAATTCCAGGGAACAACTGATGATTGTGTGCATTCACACACATGTTGAATCAAAAGGATCAGAATGACAATCTCAAAGGTTTTTTAAGTAAATTGCTAGACAAAAGGAATTAACCGGAATGCAAGTATGCAAGAATTCCAAGAACAACAGGTTGTTGAGGATTTTCGAAAGATCAAATAGTATTTCAAAGTCTTTTGCGGAACACAAGCACAACTGGGAATGAGCGGATACACGGTAAGTGCGAAGAATTATCCGTAGGGGTATTCATGAGGCAATGATTTGTAAGGCGGTGGTTCAAGAGATTCTTCAAAGTTGAAGAATAAATCGATGCACCTTGTAATAACAAGAGTAGCTGGGGATGAATGTAACAATGGCAAGGGCATGTAGTTATCTATTAGGGTTGACGGTGGAAGGGAATTGCACACGCATGAGCACAAGTTCTTGGGACAACGTCGGAGAATATCTTCAAGGTCTACTGATGAATCAAGCCATCAACTGGAATGAAGGGGTTCTTCGGGAGGAAGTAGTTATGAGAACCTAGAGTCAAAGGTAGTAAATTCATTTAACCTAAGTAGAAGAGAGATTAGTGTCCCAGAGTAAAGATCGAGGAGTAAAATATCCTAATACCACCCAATGGCGACGTGGGCCCGTAAGACACATAACCATGTTAGTAAAAAGTTTTGGAATGACTACACTCAACTTCGGCCAAGGAGTTTGGAAGGGGGATTCCTACAGGAAGTCGACTCTGATACCAACTTGTGACACCCCCGATTTGACCATACACTAATCATACACGCAAATGTGTACGATCAAGATCAACGACTCACGGGAAGATATCACAACACAACTCTAGACACAAATAATATAATACAAGCTTTATATTACAAGCCAGGGGCCTCGAAGGCTCGAATACAAATGCTCGAAGACACAAGAGTCAGCAGAAGCAATAATATCTGAGTATAGACATAAGTTAAACAAGTTTGCCTTAAGAAGGCTAGCACAAAAGTAGCAACGATCAAAAAGGCAAGGCCTCCTGCCTAGGACCTCCTATCTACTCATCGAAGTCAAACTCCACGTAGAATCATCCTCGGGATCCACTGGCTCATGGAATCCATCATATGATTGCAATAACCGAGAAAGGGGGAAAAGGGGGAGCAATGCGACCGTGAGTACTCATCCAAAGTACTCGCAAGCAAGGATCTACACTACATATGCATTGGTATCAATGAAAGGGGTAGTATATGTGGACTGAACTGCAGAATGCCAGAATAAGAGGAGGATAGCCAGTCCTATCGAAGAATACGCTTCTGGCAGCCTCCATCTTGAAGCAATAGAAGAGAGTAGATGGTAAGTTAACCAAGTATCATCGCATTGCATAATCCTACTCGACGATCCTCTCCTCGTCACCCTGTTAGAAAGCGATCACCGGGTTGTATCTGGCACTTGAAAGGATGTGTTTTATTAAGTATCCTGTTCTAGTTGTTATAAGGTCAAGGTAAAACTCTGGGTCGTCCTTTTACCAAGAGACACCGCTATTCGAATAGATAAACTTCTCTGCAGGGGTGCACCACATTTCCCAACACGCTCGATCCCATTTGGCCAAACACACTTTTTTTGGGACATGTCCGGCCTTGGAAGATCAACACGTCGCATCCCTACCTAGGCACAACAGAGAGGTCAGCACGCCGGTCTAATTCCTATGGCGCAGGGGTCTGGGCCCATCTCCCATTGCACACCTGCATGTTGCGAACGCGGCCGAAAATAGACCTAGACTCCCTAATACAAGAGTAGGCGTTCCAGTCCAATCCAGCGTGCGCCGCTCAGTCGCTGACGTCAAGAAGGCTTCGGCTGATACCACGACATCGAGTGCGCATAACTATTCCCGCGTAGTTGGTTAGTGCGTATAGGCCAGTGGCCAGACTCAGATCAAATATCAAGATCTCGTTAAGCTTGTTCTTTTAAAGTAACTGCTGACGCCGACCAGGGCCAGGTCCACCTCTCTCCTAGGTGTTCTCAACCTGCCATGTCGCTCGGCCACGAAGTAACAGTCGGGGGCCGTCGAGAACCCAGGCTCAACACTACCTGGATGGAACCACCTGCCCCTTTAGCCCCACATCGGAATCACTTGCGAGTACTCTACGAGCTAACCCGACTTTAGTCACCAGATGTATCACATATTATGTATATAAGTATATACATGTGATCACCTCCCGAGTGATCACGGCCCGGTAGTATAGCATGGCAGACGGACAAGAATGTAGGGCCACTGATGATAAACTAGCATACTATACTAAGCATTTAGGATTGCAGGTAAAGGTAACAACAATAGTAGCAAGGACAGGCTATGTAGCAGAATATGATTAACCGAAAGAAGTAACATGCAAGCAGTAGAGAGAAGGATAGGCGATATCAGGTTGATCAAGGGGTGGGGCTTGCCTGGAAGCTCTGCTGAAAAGGAAGAAGTGTCGTCGGTGACGTAGTCGATCACAAGGGCATCATCAGTCCCGGGGTCTACCAGAGAGAAGAGGGGGAAGAAACAGTAAATACAGAGCAAACAGATGCATCACTAAGCATGATATGACGATAGGCAGAGCTAGGGTTGACCTAACGTAGTGCTACACACTATAGACGGAGGGGGAAAACATCGAAGGATGATTTTTCCGGACAGACGAAAGAGAGGGGACGGTTCCATGTTCGGCATGGTAGGGGCATGTGACAAATGAACAGACCGCGTATTCGGATTCGTTGGATTTTTCTGAGCTACTTTCATGTATAAAACTTTTTCATCTCAGCTATGGATAATTTTCTATGATTTTTTAAAGTTTTAACAATATACTAGGATTTAACTTAATTAAAAAAAACAACTAAAATGCTAGATGTATCCAACACAAGGTACACAGAAGTGTAGCCATGGGCTGACAGGTGGGTCAGGGGTCCCAGTTGACCAGTCAACATTTGACTGGCCAACAGGGGGTGGGGCCCCATGTCATACATTAGGTTTAGCTAATTAAACCAGTTTCAAGTAATCATGAGATTAGGCTAAATAAACTTAGTTAACTAAGGTAATTTCTTAATTAATTAATTGTTTTATTACTTACTTTTATTTTCAAATATTTTTTTAATAACCCTTTTTTAACAGGGGGCGGGCCCACTACACAGCGGCACAAGGCCATATCGGGCGACGGTTTACGGGCACTGGGACAGGGCACACCCAGGCGCCTAGTGCACGGGAGGGGGGCGAGGCCGGCCGATGCCACGAGCGGCGCCAGCAGCGACAGCAGCCGGAGGCGGCTGGGGACGGGAGGCAGGGGCCGCGGCGGTACGGTTCGCGGGCAGGAAGGCAAGCGGGACGGCACGGCAGGGGCTAGCGCGGGCAGGGCCAGCGAGAAAGCGGAGCAGTTATGGGCAGCGGGAGCGAGTGGTGCGGGGCCGGCGGCTACGAGGCCAGAGGAAGGCAGCAACGGGGAACAGCGAGCGCGGGTGCAGTAGTCAAGGAGCAGGGGCAGCAAAGACACGCTGGTGCGATTGGGCACGCGAACGCGCTGCCGGCGAGCAGGAGAAATAGCGCGCGAGGCGAGCGGGCAGCTGCAGCGAGTCAAGCTGGACGCGGCTAGACAGTGATGGGGCCATGGTGAGCTCGGTAGGGGGAAACGACGAGCGGGGCGGGGCCATTGCAAGGCAGCTTGACCACGGCGGCAGGTACGGTAACTACAACGAATATGGCTACGAACGCATAGGAAGGCACCAACAGAGAGAGAGAGAAAGGAGCCAGAGATCATCGGTGTTGCAGAGACGGCCCGTGGAAGCTCCAAAGATGACGAGCCTTCCGCGGCGATTTCGGCTGCCCGAGGTAGTAGATGGAGGTGTTCGCGGTGATGGAGCGGCTCGGCTCCATCCAGCGTTATGAAGAGATGGACGACAACGGCAGAGCAGCCGGACGTCGTGGCACAATTAGGGTAGCGCCGGAGTGTGCTAACGGTGAGGCGCGTCGACCTCCCCACTTGGGTGTAGCGGATTAGGAGGGGGGAGTAGCGAGAGGGAGAGGGAGTGGGGAAGACTAGGGTTCGACAGGGGGGTCGATGGGGGGTCAAGTAGGCACCAGGGGGTTCGAGGGATGGCCGTCATATGCACCTCCCAGCGATGGTGCCGGTGGATGGTCGCCACGACCTCCCTGTGAACAGAGAAGGGGATGATGGGGAAGTTGGGATGGGCTGTGCTCTCTGCACTAGAGCCTAGTCCAACACCGAGTTCGTTTCTCCCTTTTCTTTTCTATTTCTGTTTATTATTTCTACTCCGCTTGTAGTTAGTTCGACCACCAAACGAATTTTGTTATGTATGAAACTTGGCAAATAAATCATGCACAATATGTTGGTGTTGCACAAAAAGTTTTTAGAGCCAATGGAATTGTTCAAGCATTTTTGGAAAACTGAATGAGCCAATTAATATGTTGTTGGACCACTTTATATTTTGCTAGGGATTAAATGGTGAGCCAAATGATATTGATTTCTACATGATATTTAGCTAGTGAATATTTGCAACGCAGCGAATGTTTTTGTTTTACCGTTTGAAGGAATACGAATTTAACTTGTTTTGGAAGTTGAATTTGATTCGTGTTTGAACCAAAGTAAGATTAGCAACAGTTATTATGATGACTCGGTACCATTAACAGAGGATTACTGTAGCTTAATTATCCAGACGTCACAATATGGACACCAGAATGGTTCCGAAGATGTTCATGGATTTATCGGAGTATCGGTAGGCTATCGGAACCCCCCGGGAAAGTTAATGGTCCTAATGGGCCATAGCGGAGAGGAGGAGGCAGCCACAGGAGGTGGCGCCCCCCAAGCCCAATCCGAATTGGACAAGGGGTGGGGGCGTAGCCCCCCTTTCTATCTCCCTCTCCCCCTCTTTCCCCTTTCCCCTTTCCGTTGGAAGGAAGGGGGAGCCGACTAGGACTAGGAGTCCTACTGGGACTCCCCCCACTTGGCGCGCCCCTAGGGGCCGGCCGACCTCCCCTCCCTCCTTTATAGACGTGCGGAGTGGGCACCCCAGAGGCACAACAGTTGTTCTCTTAGCCGTGTGCGGTGCCCCCTCCACAGTTTACTCCTCCAGTCATAGCATCGTAGTGCTTAGGCGAAGCCCTGCGCGGATCACATCACCACGCCTTCGTGCTGTCGGAACTCTCCCTCAACCCTCTACTGGATCAAGAGTTCGAGGGACGTCATCGATCCGAACGTGTTGTACGTTCGGTAATTGAATCGGTTGGATTTTGAAGACGTTCGACTACATCAACTGCTTTAACCTAACGCTTTCGCTTTCGGTCTATGAGGGTACGTGGACACACTCTCCCCCTCTCGTTGCTATGCATCTCCTAGATAGATCTTGCGTGTTCGTAGGAATTTTTTTTGAAATTGCATGCTACGTTCCCCAACACTCCTGCCTAGGAGCCTCATATCTACTCCTGGTCGTTGGCGGACTGCACGTAGTAGTAGGCACCCTCTGGGTAGTAGTAGTCGTCACCATCGGTGCTGGCATCTGGCTCCTGGGATCCGTCATCTGATCGTAGAAATCGGGTATGGGGGGAAAAGGAATAGCAAAGAAACCGTGAGTACTCATCCAAAGTACTCGCAACATTTACATCAGATCTATGCTACGTATGCATTAGTATCAAAGGAATGGGGTTGTATCTATGGACTAGACTATAGAAATGACAGAGTAGAGGGAAAGGCCTAGCCTATCAAAGACTAACATCTTCAAGCATCTTGCAGCATCTAGAAGAGTACAGAATAGCATAGCATATTTAGCAAGTATGTTGTAGCTTTAGCGCCCAAAGATCCCAGGTCAACCCGACTTCACATCAACTCGCAGGTACCCTCACCGCCAACCCAACTCGCAAGAGACTCTCGGGAACTCAGGTTCAGCTCAACCGGGGTGGTACCGCCAGTCCCTTCAGTCCCGCATAAATAGTAACACTCGCGGGTACCCCTTGGGGCCGACCCGTCTTTATCATGGTTCTGGAGTTAAAGTCAAAGTAACCGCGTGTCCAAAACATCAAGGTGGAAATCCGAGGAATCACCCTCGAAGGATTCCACTTAATGTAACCATCAAGGTGAACTTGGAGGAATCATCCACGAGGATTCACACTTGAGGTGCTGCATGACAGAGTCGTTCTCAGGAGTGGTGAAGGAGGAATCACCTTTCATACACCACGACCGATTAGCTACGCTACAGAGATCTCATCAGAAGTGCTATATGAGGTATCACCCTTGGCACTCAATAGTAACTCAACAGAGTCGTACAACTAAGGGGGCGTGAGGTGATGTGTCGGGCTCAGGACGTCAATCACGTTGATCGAGTCATCAGTCATAAAGCCAGGGCAACAAGGACAAGTTTAGTGGTCACTAGGGGATCACTAGCCAACCTATACTAAGCATATATGATAAGAAAGTAAGGTACAAAACATGTTACAAAAGTAGGCTATGCATCTGAATAGGAGCAATCAAATACAGTAGAAAAATCTAATGCAAACATGAGAGAGAATGGAATGGGTGGTATAGGAATGATCAAAGGGGTTTTACTTGCCTGGAAGTTTTGCGAAAAGGGGCCGATCTTCAGGAGTGTAGTCAATATTGGTAGCAGCATCAGTCTCAGTGTCTACCAGAGAGAAGAGGGGGGAAATAGTAAATATAAAGCAAACAGATGCATCACTATGCATGCCATGACAATATGCGGTGCTAGGGATGACCTAATGTAGTGCTACGCGATACAGACAAAGAGGGAAACATACGGGAATGTTTTCCCGACGTTTGGCATTTTTGGACAGATGAATCAGAGGGGAAGGATCCATGTTCGCTATGTTAGAGGCAATTTACAGATGAACGGATGACATATTCGGATTCGTCATAATTTTCTGAGCAACTTACATATACAAATTATTTTTTTCTGACTTACGGATTATTGTATATGATTTTTCAATGTTTTAGGCATTTTCTACAATTCTTTTAATTATTCAAACCAAATCTAAACAGTGCAATTACTTCTTACACCCAGACTTAGCCAGCCACAGTCAATGACATGTGGGGCTAGTCAACGCTAACTAGGTTGCGGTAAAAATAGAAAGTGATAAAGCTATGTGTACCTAGTAGGTAAATAGCTAGAGAAGATGACATGTGGGGCCAGTTGACTTAGCCAACTGAACAGTCAGCAAGGCAACAAGGTCAAGTTTGACTAGTCAAAATTGGTAGGCGGGGTCCCGATGTCATTGTCAGTGGGATAACTAATCCAAATAAATCATTTTAACTAATCCTAATTATTGGGAGGGGGCCACAAGGCAGTGGCCTATTACCTACACAACACACACAGGAGGGCACAAGCACATGCAGCAATGGGCTAGCACGCTCGGGAGCGGCAGGGCGTGCCGCGCGTGGGCTGGGCGCAGGAGGAAGATCTAGGTCAGGAGGTCACTGAGGGTCCCACAAGGTAGGGGTGCGCCCTCCGCCCTTGTGGCCGCCTCGTGGCTCTCCTGACTTGCACTCCAAGTCTCCATCGTGAAGGTTTTATTCCTTTTGGACTCCGTTTGGTATTCCATTTCCGTGAAGCTCAAAACCAAGGAAAAAACAAAAACTGGCATTGGGCTCTAGGTCAATAGGTTAGTCCCCAAAATAATATAAAATAGCATATTAGTGCATATAAAACATCCAAAATAGATAATATAATAGCATGGAACAATCAAAAATTATAGATACATTGGAGACATATAACAAATCCCTGCGTCCCTTTGTGAAGGGCCTATCTATTCACTTTTATTGTTGTGTCATCATCGTCTTATAAAAATTACCAGTTAGAGAGCACCACTGTCATTTGTATGCTTTGTTATTAATTGATGTTGAGTATGAGTGTGACTGGATCTCTTTTGCAATGAATTATAATGTCTAGTCAGTCCTTGATCTTCAGTGGTGCTCTGCATTTATGTTTTGCGGTCTCAGAAAGGGCTAGTGAGATACCATTTTGTCATATCATATCATGATTGTTTTGAAAAAGTGTTGTCATCCGAGATTTATTATTATTGCTCACTCGTTGATTACGCTATTGATATGAGTAAATGTGGTACCTAAATGTTATTGTGAATATGGTTAGTTCATAATCTTTGATGAAAACCTAAATATTGGCTACACATATTTGCAACAACAAGATCAAACAGAGTTTGTAAAAGTTTTTCTTTATCATTTTCAGTTTATCAACTGAATTGCTTGAGGACAAGCGATGGGTTAAGCTTGGGGGAGTTGATAGGTCTCCATCGTATCTGCTTTTCAAAACTCTTTTGCCCTTGTTCTAGACTCTAATTTGCATGATTTGAATGGAACTAACTCGGACTGATCCTGTTTTCAGTAGAATTGCCATGAAGTTATTTTTGTGCAGAAATAAAAGTTCTCGGATTGACCTGAAAATTTACCGAGAAAAGTTCTGGAATATATAAAAAATATTGGCACAAGAATAAACCAGAGGGGGCCATCCAGAGGCCACAAGCCCTAGGGGCGCACCATGCAGGCTTGTGGGCCCCCTGGAGCTCCTCTGGCCTGAATTCCAACTTTATAGTACCTATTCACGGAGAGAAAAAATATAAGAGAATGATTCATCAGGTTTTACGATACGGAGCAGCCGCCACCTCCTGTTCTTCATCGGGAGGGCTGATCTGGAGTCCGTTCGGGGCTCCGAAGAGGGGGATTCTTCACCATCATCATCATCAACCTTCCTCCATCACCAATTTTATGATGCTGACCGTCGTGCGTGAGTAATTCCATCGTAGACTTGCTGGACGGTGATGGGTTGGATGAGATTTATCATGTACTCGAGTTAGTTTTGTTAGGGTTTGATCCCTTGTATCCACTATGTTCTGAGATTGATGTTGCTATAACTTTGATATGCTTAATGCTTGTCACTAGGGCCCGAGTGCCATGATTTCAGATCTGAACCTATTATGCTTTCATGAATATATTTATGTTCTTGATCCTATCTTGCAAGTTATAGACACCTATTATGAGTCAGGATCTGCATACCCCAAGGTGACAATAATTGGGATTATTTTCGGTGATTGCCGTAGATTCAGGAGTTCATGTATTCACTAAGTGCTAATGATTTTGTCCAGTTTTCTATTAAAAGGAGGCCTTAATATCCCTTTGTTTCCATTAGGACCCCGCTGCCACGGGAGGGTAAGACAAAAGATGTCATGCAAGTTCATTTCCATAAGCACGTATGACTATATACGGAATACATACCTACATTATATTCATGAATTGGAGCTACTTCTTTGTCACCCTAGGTTATAACTAGTACATGATGAATATCATCTAACACAATTGTCATTGCTGATCCATTGCCTACGAGCTTTTAACATATTGGTCTTTGCTAAGTTACTTTTGTTGCTACTGCTGTTACAATCACTACAAAACTTCTACTATTACTTTTGCCACCATTACCGTTACTTCCATATTACTTTGCTACTGCAGGATGCTGCTAACGCGACACTACGATCAGAGACCCTTCGATGAAACTGTGTGCAATGCAATAATCGCAAACAGTGGTGTAAAAACCTATCAAAAAGGTGCAAAACATTTGCGATGACGGATGCATCAAACACGGTTCAGAATTTAGTTGCATGTGTGATGCAGGGCATACGGTTCAGTTCAATTAATTGTTTCTGATGATGAGGAACAAAAAAATCAGGCAGCCAGATGAAGGTGTGTGCGAGATACAACATATGGTTCACTCGGGATGAATTGTTTGTGATTAGGCAACACAAAAGAAATGTTCAACCAAATCAAGGTGTGTGCGATATACGGCATGCGGTTCACTCGGATGAACTGTTTGCTTTGAGCCAAGAGAACAGAAATAGTTCAATATAACAAGATGTGTGTGATACCCCACAAACAAGTTTGTAATCAGAAATGTGTGCGAAGACCGATAATAACACAGATGATTGCTGCTAATAAGCCGTGTGTGATATGGGCAAACGCTTGGTGGTATACAATTGTCGGCGATTGATGAAATCATCTCCGATGGGTTCCAAGTATGGTCCGTGTGCGATGTCATTGCACATAGAACAACATCATATGTACTTACAACTTATAAGGACTTGATTCCATAAACAGATTGAACATCGAATTACATATGTGGCTAGTACACACATGACCTTTGCACACACGAAAGTACGTTCCAAAATGCCTAGGACTCTCAAATAATGTATAAAAAGGCAAAATGAACCGTGAATAATTTCATATTTTTAGGACGACACTATTATATATAGTTGCATGTTGCCTCTGTAAAATAAATCAAGGCATGAAGGGACAACGTATGTCCTTTTGCACACATAGGTGACAAGATCCCTCTCAGAACCATGAACCTTTTTGAGATAAGCTCCGGTTTGTAAGAAGTCTGTATCAAAACTTGTCCCAAATTGGACTAATTTCTTACCACAACATGTTGGTGCTATGTCATAACACCATGCCAAGTTTCATGATTTTGAGGCGAGTTTTGGATTTACAATAATTTTAAAACCAGGTTTGTCAATGTTTACTCTCGAGTCGGCACGGCCCTAGATAGGCTTTTTCCTCGTGGGTCCCAAGTGAAAAATCCAAGTCTGTCACTACCATGCAACTTTTCTTATTAAGAATAACAACCCATTTGTTGTCCTACCAGAAAATAAGTTTGTGGGTGCTGGTGGGCGCTAAGAACTTGCGGGTTCTATAATGAACAAAGATCTTGAGGATCTCGCGAGAGTGATGTTCTTTCCCTATGTTGTGAATGCTTATAATATTTATGTCTTAATTAAAGAAATGGCAAGCCATTGGCCCAGTATGAAAGAAAATATGGGTCAAAACTGAGTTAAAAAGGGAAACAATATCTAACTCCAGCTTACAAACAGTACAAAAGCACGAGGATTAATTGCTCATCAGGTTTAGACAAAATCTAGATTGAGTAGGAAAATGACATCTAACTCAACCAAAGTTTTCAGCAGTCACAATCAAATGGATCGGTCTGATCCATAAAATCAAGATCCCCGGCCAGAAATTCTACTGGTACATGATGACAAGCTGTTGTAAATAGAAGCCGAGCACGATCAGAAGCATTTAGGTCCACCTGAAACTTGTTTTTATGTTGTAGAACACTTGAAGCCATGAGAAATTTCTTGTCGAAAACTTAATCCTCACGGATAATAGTGCCCTCGCATTCAACATGAAGAATGCGACAAAGGTAGTCTTTGCATTGTTGGATGCATATCCTTCCAGTGTTACTGTCTTCAAACGAATGCGAGGGTTGAATGCTTACAAGGTAGGGCGACTTTATTTTGAGATAACGGATATGAATTTCCATTGCAAAAACAAGTAGCAAGCACTCCAGGGCAGGGAAGCTGGAGTGGATGATGCTGTGTAGTGCGGCCTCCAACAGATCAACCACCACAAGCGCAAGTTTTTTTAGGAGTGGGAGTTGGAAGGAAGGGGGGAGCCGACTAGGACTAGGAGTCCTAGTGGGATTCCCCCCACTTGGCGCGCCCCTAGGGGCTGGCCGGCCTCCCCTCCCTCCTTTATATACGTGGGCAGGGGCACCCCAAAGGCACAACAGTTGTTCTCTTAGCCGTGTGCAGTGCCCCCTCCACAGTTTACTCCTCCGGTCATAGCGTCGTAGTGCTTAGGCAAAGCCCTACGCGGATCACATCACCATCACCACGCTATCGTTTCGTTGGAAAACTCTCCCTTGACACTCTACTAGATCAAGAGTTCGAGGGACTTCATCGAGCTGAACGTGTGTTGAACACGGAGGTGTCATACGTTCGGTACTTGGATCAGTTGGATCGTGAAGACGCTTGACTACATCAACCGCGTTAACCTAACGCATCCGCTTTTGTTCTATGATGGTACGTGGACACACTCTCCCCCTCTTGTTTCTATGCATCTCCTAGATAGATCTTGTGTGTTCGTAGGAATTTTTTAAAATTGCAACCTACGTTCCTGTAACGCCCCGAGACCGATGTGCCAGGTGTCGTCCAGTTATTCACTGTTGTTTCCTTGTCATTGTTTGTGTGTCATGCATTGCATATCATGTCATCATGTGCATTTCATTTGCATACGTGTTCGTCTCATGCATCCGAGCATTTTCCCCGTTGTCCGTTTTGCATTCCGGCGCTCCTTTCTCCTCCGGTGGTCATTTCTACCTTCTTCTCGTGTGTGGTGATTAAACATTTCCGGATTGGACCGGGACTTGCCAATCGGCCTTGGTTTACTACCGGTAGACCGCCTATCAAGTTTCATACCATTTAGACTTCGTTTGATGCTCCAACGGTTATCCGAGGGACCGTAAAGGCCTCGTGTGTGTGTTGCAGCCCAACACCCTTCCAATTTGGCCCAAAACCCACCTAAACCTGTTCCATCATCTTGGTCGTTCGATCATGATCGCGTGGCCGAAAACCGCACCTCATTTGGGCTCTCCTAACTCCCTCTACCTATAAATATGTGTCCCTCCCGGATTTTCACGCAGATGAAACCCTAACTTCCTCCTCCGCGCGCCGCCAGACGTTTCTTCTCCGCGCCGGACAATGTCCGCCGTGCCGCCACCACGTCGCTCGGCCAATGGCGTTGCGCCACGTCACCCTCTCCGCTGCCTCAGCCACTCGCGGAGCGCCACCTGGCCTCCTGCTCCTCAACGCGCCGCCGCGGGCCTACGGGCCCGAAGCCGGCCCGCCCGGCCCGACCTGCCCGCACCACGCGCCCGAGCCGGATCCCGCGCCCCGCCGCCGCCAAAAGCGCCCCGCCGCCACCACCGTGATCTCCGGCCGCCGCGCGCCGCCCCGCCGCCGATCTGCTCCGCCGCTCCCCGCTGCTGCTCCGGTCGTCGTCCCCTGCGAGCGCCGCCTCGCCTCCGTCGTCGTTCGCCGCGCACCTCCGCCGACTCCGGCCGGACCTGCTCCACCACCCGCCGGCCTCTCCGCCTCCCGACGCTCGCCGGAGTCCACCTCGCCACCGGATCTTCGCCGGAGATAGCCGCCTCACCGGAGATCGAGTCTGGTCAGATCTGGAACCGGGTGAGATCAGATCCACCACATCAACGAACAAAACACCGCCGTGTCCCGGTTCCCTCCATCCCGGATCTCTTCGTCCGCCCCTTGACTTTTCCCGCGGGGTAATATTTTCACTAAGTCCCTGAAATTCCCAGATTCATGTGTCGATGTTCATCATGTCGTAACTTTGCATCCGTAGCTCCGATTCATGCATATAGTATATTAAAATGTTCGTCTCAGAGAGTACATCATTTTCATTTTAGTTCATCTTGATGCCCTAAATGCTGTTAGAAGAGTGCTACTTGAGATAATTGTCAGATCTGCTGCTCCATTTAGATATTTGTCATTTTTGCCATGATTATTGTGTGCATGATATGCCCATGAGCTCTACATATGTTTTGTTAAGGGTTTTTCCATATTTCCAGAGGTGCAACCCATGTATTTTTTTGATGTGTGTGGTGACTAGCACAAGCTTGCAAAGTGAGGCACTTGGTAATGCTGATTTCAGGGACTTAGCATTTCCACTAAGTCCTTGGTCTGTTTATCTCATTATGCCATATGTTCATGTTGTTTCCTAGTGATCCGTGCCTCTTTTGAGGATGATCAGTAAGGATGTTTTGTTAATCTTGTGGTGCTCTATCCATACATGTCTTTGTTTGCAATTATGGAGCACCCTAGCTTGAGTCAATCGAGCTCTACTTTTGTCATTTCGTGAATCTGGGCAGATTGTCTACTTGTTAGCGATTTTGCCGAGGATGTTGTAGTTGATCCGTGCATGCCATGTTATTGTTCTTTCCATGTCTAGCTTGTATAATGTGTATTCTTGATGGGTGTATTCTTAGATTGTCATAACTTGCTCTGTAGTGAGTGCATCGAGCTCGTTAACATGCCTACTTGATATCTGTTTTCAGCATGCTCTAGTTTTCACTAAGTCTGAGAACTGATTATGTTTTTGCCATGTTCACATGCTTGCAATTGTATTTTCTGATCCCTTTTGGCTCAAGGTCACTAAGGGACTTTTGTTAAGCTCTTTGAGTAGCTCCATGCCATGCTTTACTGTGCCATGTTTAGGTCCTGTAGCATATAGTTTTCATGCTCCAAAGTGTGCTACCTGATCTGAAATTCCAGGCTTGTGTTGATTTCACTAAGTCTGAGATCTGTTTACCATATGCATTTTTGCCATGCTTGTTTGAACCTGTTAATGGATGAATTGGCCATAGCTCAGTGTTCATCTTTTGTTAAGCATCATGAATCTATCCCTGCCATGTATTTTGTTGCCATGCTTGAGTGATGTAGCATGTTCATCTTGTTGCATTTAGATGGCTACTTGCTGTATATCGCAGACCAGTGCCATATTTGAATTGCTCGCCATTTCCAAACCGTAACTCCAATTCCGGTTATCTTTATATCGTTTTCAAGCAATTTCATCTCACCTTTCCAGTGGCACACTTGGATTTCCAAGTTGAGGCCAGGTTCATTCATTCCTTGTCAAATCATGCATATGCATCGCATACCGTATCTCGCATATCATACGATGTTCATGTGTTGGTTGTTTACTATGTTGTGTGCTTCTTTCTGGTGTTTGCTTCTTCGGGTTGGTTCCGGTAACGTCGTGATTGTGAGGAACCGTTCGTCTACGTCCGTTTGTCTTCTTCATGGACTCGTTCTTCTTCCTTGCGGGATCTCAGGCAAGATGACCATACCCTCGAAATCACTTCTATCTTTGCTTGCTAGTTGCTCGCTCTTTTGCTATGACTATGCTACGATACCTACCACTTGCTTATCATGCCTCCCATATTGTTAAACCAAGCCTCTAACCCACCTTGTCCTAGCAAACCATTGATTGGCGATGTTACCGCTTTGCTCAGCCCCTCTTATAGCGTTGTTAGTTGCAGGTGAAGATTGAAGTTTTGTTCCTCGTTGGAACATGGAGATGTTGTTCCTTGTTGGAACATGTTTACTTGTTGGGATATCACTATATATCTTATTTAATTAATGCATCTATATACTTGGTAAAGGGTGGAAGGCTCGGCCTTATGCCTGGTGTTTTGTTCCACTCTTGTTGCCCTAGTTTCTGTCATATCGGTGTTATGTTCCCGGATTTTGCGTTCCTCACGCGGTTGGGTTATAATGGGAACCCCTTGACAGTTCGCGTTGAATAAAACTCCTCCAGCAAGGCCCAACCTTGGTTTTACCATTCGCCACCTAGCCTTTTTCCCTTGGGAGTCGCGCATCCCGGGGGTCATCTTTATTTTAACCCCCCCAGGCCAGTGCTTGTCTAAGTGTTGGTCCGAACTAGAGTCCTTTGCAGCGCCCCCTCGGGGAAACTTGAGGGCTAGTTTTAGTTGTATGGAGCGCTCATCCGGTGTTGCCCTGAGAACGAGATATGTGCAGCTCCTATCAGGATGTCGGTGCATCGGGCGGTCTTGCTGGACTTGTTTTACCATTGTCGAGGATGTCTTGAAGAACCGGGATACCGAGTCTGATCGGAATGTCTCGGGAGGAGGTCTATTCCTTCGTTAACCATGAGGGCTTGTCATGGGGGACACCCCTGCAGGGATTTGAACTTTCGAAAGCCGTGCCCGCGGTTATGGGCAGATGGGAATTTGTTAATGTCCGGTTGTAGAAAACCTGAAGTTGACCTTAATTAAAATGATCAACCGCTGCGTAACCGTGATGGTCTCTTCTCGGCGGTCCGGGAAAGTGAACACGGTGTTGGAGTTATGCTTGACATAGGTTGTTTTAGGATCACTTCATTGATCATACTTTTATCGACCGTGCTTTGCCTTCTCTTCTTGGCTCTCATTTGCGTATGTTAGCCACCATATATGCTAGTCGCTTGCTGCAGCTCCACCTCATACCTTTTACCTTACCTATAAGCTTAGCTTAAATAGTCTTGATCGCGAGGGTGTGAGATTGCTGAGTCCCCGTGGCTCACAGATACTTCCAAAACCAGCTTGCAGGTGCCGATGAGTCCGTGCAGGTGACGCAACCAAGCTCAAGGAGGAACTCGATGAAGATCTTGTCCTTTGTGTTGTTCCGTTCTAGTCGATCAGTAGTGGAGCCCAGTTGGGGTCGATCGGGGACCTTTGTCGCATTTGGGGTTCTTCTTTTATTTTGGTTCCGTAGTCGGATCTTGATTGTATCTGGATGATGTAATGCTTTATGCATGTATTGTGTGAAGTGGCGATTGTAAGCCAACTATGTATCTTTCTCCCTTATGTATTACATGGGTTGTGTGAAGATTACCTCTCTTGCGACATTGCTTTCAATGCGGTTATGCCTCTAAGTCGTGCTTCGACACGTGGGAGATATAGCCGCCTCGAGGGCGTTACAAGTTGGTAATCAGAGCCTTCGCCGACCTTAGGAGCCCCATTGCTTGATCATTATTAGCGGCCGAGTTGTGTCTAGAAAAATGTTTTGAGTCATTTAGGAATTATATATCGGAGAGTTTAGGAATTCTTTGTACTCCTCAGTCCCTTCATCGCTCTGGTGAGGCATCCTGACGTAGAGTTTTGACTCTTCTCTTCTCAAATTTCACTAATTTTTTTTAGGATGACGCGGGTATCTTGGAATTGTTCCGATGGTTTTGTGACGAGAACATTGTCTTGGTGCCTCCTGTCAGGGGTTTTGTGGAAGTGTCCCGGGGAGTTGAGCTCCGAGGTGTTGTCATCACAATTTTATCGTTGCAATTCTGGAATACCTGAGTTTAGTACGCCGACATCGAAAATCTCTTTTATGCAGTTCGTTGGTGAGATAACCTCGACGCCACCCAGTACTGGGGCGGGAGTTCGGGAGTATTGCCATAACTCGTATAACGGATGCTTTTCGAAGGTTCAAGTAGATGATTTCCGAAGTTTTCTCGGGTATGTGTTGAAGGATGGATACAGCTGGATGTAGGATTTGCTAGAATTGGGTGAGATATTATGCTTCCCCTGTATCCCCAACACCTGATTGCATAACCGGAAAGGTTCGGGAGTTTTATAAGTGGGAATTGAAGTAGCTCTTAGGATATCTTTCCGACAGATGTATGATATGAAATTGGGGTTCGACGTCTAGTGGTCCGCCTATCCACGGTCGGTTTTACAGTGGTCTCGTTGTGTCTTAAAGAGTCCTTGGCTGTGCCGACTCGGGGACGCTTCGTATGTCATGTGCACTGCCTTGTACATGATGGTGTTGTACGATCGAGCCCGTGTAGGCCCCACCATGAAAACTTCGGATGAAATCTCTATCATATGTTTGTTCCGGCTTATTCTACAAGCCAATCCTTTGTTTTGTTTTGAGTTGTGGTATTCGAGTTGCTTCAAAGTCAAATGTTGATTCCATACCTTCCCCAAATGTTGTTCTCATATTCCTATGTGAATACTAATCCTTCTTGATCATCAAGATTTTCTTGTCAATCCTTTTCACCGGCGTGTTTTCTCTTCAAGTGGATCCAATCATTTCAACATCAGCAAGATTAATTATCATTTCTTCTCAACGGTGTTCGTTTCATTCTCAACAGTGTTTTTCCCCCCCCCCCCCCCCCTTTTTTTTTTTGGATTCAGATTTCTTGATCAAGTATCCATCTTATTGATGGGAAGTCTCTCCATCCTTTTTCCTTCAATGTTCTTATCCGGTGATTCTCATGAAGATACTAACGGAGCCTCAAGTTTGTCATTCGTCATTCTTTTCTTCTCCGGTGGATTCAAATCAAGATTTTGGTGTTTGATCATATTCTTTTCCTTATTTCAAATGTCTTCTCTTGCCGGTGCACCTCATAATCATCCACTTCTCGTTATTTATTTGCTCTGGAGTGCTCAAGATATTTCGAAGATTCATGTTACCACTCTGCTTTCGTTCAAACTCTTTTGAGGATGTTATATCATTTAAGTCATTTAATTCAACCGGTCTAATCTCTCCTTCAAATTGTTCTATGGTGTTTCTTTTGAGTGGGGCCTAACCCACAGGTCTTTTCCCAGGATCTTACCTGACTCTTCTTATTTTCCGGCGTTACTCTCAAATTCTTTTCCATGTTTGATGTAAGAATGAGTTATCATCAGCCAAATGCCTTCTTCTTGATCTTTCAAATTCTTTCATCGTTAGTTCAACCTTTCCATTTTTCATTCCGGAGTATCTCAACAATTTGGTGGTGTTTCTCATCGCCATTCATAGATATTGAAGACTGAAGAAGAGTTTTACCTCTATATCTTATCCGTTCTCTCAGAGATTCGTGGTTCTAATTCGAGACCATCCTTTCATAATTGTTTTGATCGTGAGAATTCTTTTCACCCATCCGAAGCATTTCTTGAGTCGTTTTCCATTTCTTTCCTCCGAAGGACATCTTTTCAAATATTATTCATTTCAGCTGGCAGCTCACATTCTCCAAATTTTACCGGTGCATCAAGTGATCTCTAATCAGCTCGTGATCTCTTCGCTCTCATGTATCTAAATTCTCTCAAGCGTCTTCGTTCATTTGCTTAATTCTTCCCGATGTGTCTTTATCTTCTCTTCGTTCATTTTCAATTCTTACGGTGGTTTGTTCAAGATTCCTCTTCTTACGTTATCATACTTATGTTCTTTCAAATCCTACCGGTGGTTCGTTGAAGACTTTTTCAAGTTGGCGCAATATCTACCTTAATCCTTTCTAAGAGAGTAAGTAGTATGCCAAATCCATTGTTGGTCATCAATTTAATTGGTGAAGGATACGCATAACATAATTCTTACTCTTGTTTCACACAAGTGATTAATTCCTTATTCCGGAGGCTCATCAAATTCTTGTTTCCATTTCTTCATCTTTCTTTTCCGGGGTGCCAAGTTTTCTCTTTATCTCGTTGCTAAGCTTCATCTAATCATTGCAAGGTTTTAGCCTTATTTTCCTTATCTTTCTTTCCGTTCGATCATTCTTTTGTTTACCGGAGTTCTTCATGAAGGTTCTACATGAGGGTTCATCAAGGATTTAATTCCTTCTCGAAGTGTTCATCCAGATTATTTTCCAAGAAGCTCAAGCTTTCTTCATATTGTAATCCGGAGTGCAATTCTTTCTTCCATATCATTGGAGGTGGTAATATATCATTCTTCATTCACAAGATTGAGATATTTAAACCCATCAATCTCTTCATTGCTATTATCTTGGGTTATATTTCACCTAAAGTTTTCTCTAAGGATTGTTGCTATTTATGGTGCTTATAAATGATCCAATTTCTTCATTTATCCTTTCCGGTGCGATATAGTTTCTTGTCTCCTCGTTCATATCAATCCAATTCTTTCTCCCGTGAGTGGCAGGTTGTCACCTCATAATTTGAGATGTATTCCATAAGACCATATCAAGCTTATTCTTTTAGTTGTTGGTTTTCCAACAACTCCGTTCTAGCATTTGTCGTAAGCGTGCTCTCTCAAGACCTTGTTTTTACCTCCGTTCATGCCATTCCATTCTTTGTTTTTCTTCCGGAGGCATTGTGATGTTGCTCTTTTCAACCCATCATCTCGTTTTGTCAAAGATCATCTTCAATTCCTTACATTTCCAACCGGAGTGTTGCCGTAATTGATCTTTATCATTCCTTGTACATCTTGTTTCAACCGGAGTGCTTGCATGTACTTCTTGTCCATTGAAACCCTTTTCTTATGTCCGTCAACCTACAAGTTTTCCATAATGATCCTTGTTCCTCTTTTCTGACGGAGTGTTTGCAACTTTGATCTTCTCCGTTGCTTTCTTCTTTCAATTTTCTTTACCTTTCCAAGGTTCTTTGGTCTCACTCGTTTGTCAAAGAAGCAACTTAGTTTTACCTCTCCTCTTTTCTCCTCCGTTTTTCCCTCCAGTGCCATTCTAGATCTCGGGACGAGATCCTCTCGTAGTGGTGGAGTGTTGTAACGCCCCGAGACCGATGTGCCAGGTGTCGTCCAGTTATTCGCTGTTGTTGCCTTGTCATTGTTTGCGTGTCATGCATTGCATATCATGTCATCATGTGCATTTCATTTGCATACGTGTTCGTCTCATGCATCCGAGCATTTTCCCCGTTGTCCGTTTTGCATTCCGGCGCTCCGTTCTCCTTCGGTGGTCATTTCTACCTTCTTCTCGTGTGTGGTGATTAAACATTTCCGGATTGGACCGAGACTTGCCAAGCGGCCTTGGTTTACTACCGGTAGACCGCCTGTCAAGTTTCATACCATTTGGACTTCGTGTGATGCTCCAACGGTTATCCGAGGGACCGTAAAGGCCTCGTGTGTGTTGCAGCCCAACACCCTTCCAGTTTGGCCCAAAACCCACCTAAACGTGTTCCATCATCTCGGTCGTTCGATCGCGATCGCGTGGCTGAAAACCACACCTCATTTGGGCTTTCCTAGCTCCCTCTACCTATAAATATGTGTCCCTCCCGGATTTTCGCGCAGATGAAACCCTAACTTCCTCCTCCGCGCGCCGCCGGACGTTTCTTCTCCGCGCCGGACAATATCTGCAGTGCCGCCGCCACGTTGCCCGGCCAATGGCGTTGCACCACGTCACCCTCTCCGCCGCCTCAGCCACTCGCGGAGCGCCACCTGGCCTCCTGCTCCTCCCCGTGTCGCCGCGGCCCTGCAGGCCCGAGGCCGGCCCGCCCGGCCCGACCTGCCCGCGCCACGCGCCCGAGCCGGATCCCGCGCCCCGCCGCCGCCAGAAGCGCCCCGCCGCCACCACCGTGATCTCCGGCCGCCGCGCGCCGCCCCGCCGCCGATCTGCTCCGCCGCTCCCCGCTGCTGCTCCGGTCGTCGTCCCCTGCGAGCGCCGCCTCGCCTCCATCGTCATTCGCCGCGCACCTCCGCCGACTCCGGCCGGACCTGCTCCACCACCCGCCGGCCTCTCCGCCTCCCGACGCTCGCCGGAGTCCACCTCGCCACCGGAGCCGCCGGATCTTCGCCGGAGATAGTCGCCTCACCGGAGATCGAGTCTGGTCAGATCTGGAACCGGGTGAGATCAGATCCACCACATCAACGAACAAAACACCGCCGTGTCCCGGTTCCCTCCATCCCGGATCTCTTCGTACGCCCCTTGACTTTTCCCGCGGGGTAATATTTTCACTAAGTCCCTGAAATTCCCAGATTCATGTGCCGATGTTCATCATGTCGTAACTTTGCATCCGTAGCTCCTATTCATGCATATAGTATATTAAAATGTTCGTCTCAGAGAGTACATCATTTCATCTCATTGCGTCATTTTCATTTTAGTTCATCTTGATGCCCTAAATGCTGTTAGAAGAGTGCTACTTGAGATAATTGTCAGATCTGCTGCTCCATTTAGATATTTGTCATTTTTGCCATGATTATTGTGTGCATGATATGCCCATGAGCTCTACATATGTTTTGTTAAGGGTTTTTCCATATTTCCAGAGGTGCAACCCATGTATTTTTTTGATGTGTGTGGTGACTAGCACAAGCTTGCAAAGTGAGGCACTTGGTAATGCTGATTTCAGGGACTTAGCATTTCCACTAAGTCCTTGGTCTGCTTATCTCATTATGCCATATGTTCATGTTGTTTCCTACTGATCCGTGCCTCTTTTGAGGATGATCAGTAAGGATGTTTTGTTAATCTTGTGGTGCTCTATCCATCCATGTCTTTTTTTGCAATTATGGAGCACCCTATCTTGAGTCAATCGAGATCTACTTTTGTCATTTCGTGAATCTGGGCAGATTGTCTACTTGTTAGCGATTTTGCTGAGGATGTTGTAGTTGATCCGTGCATGCCATGTTATTGTTCTTTACATGTATAGCTTGTATAATGTGTATTCTTGATGGGTGTATGATTATATTGTCATAACTTGCTCTGTAGTGAGTGCATCGAGCTCGTTAACATGCCTACTTGATATCTGTTTTCAGCATGCTCCAGTTTTCACCAAGTCTGAGAACTGATTATGT
Organism: Triticum urartu; assembly: GCF_003073215.2. Lineage (NCBI taxonomy): Eukaryota > Viridiplantae > Streptophyta > Magnoliopsida > Poales > Poaceae > Triticum > Triticum urartu. Next base: position 332,326,457 of record NC_053027.1, on the reverse strand, counting down.
TTTTGCCATGTTCACATGCTTGCAATTGTATTTTCTGATCCCTTTTGTCTCAAGGTCACTAAGGGACTTTTGTTAAGCTCTTTGAGTAGCTCCATGCCATGCTTTACTTTGCTATGTTCAGGTCTTGTAGCATATAGTTTTCATGCTCCAAAGTGTGCTACCTGATCTGAAATTCCAGGCTTGTGTTGATTTCACTAAGTCTGAGATCTGTTTACCATATGCATTTTTGCCATGCTTGTTTGATCCTGTTAATGGATGAATTGGCCGTAGCTCAGTGTTAATGTTTTGTTAATCATCATGAATGGATCCCTGCCACGTATTTTGTTGCCATCCTTGAGATCTGTAGCATGTTCATCTTGTTGCATTTAGATGGCTGCTTGCTGTATATCGCAGACCGGTGCCATATTTGAATTGCTCGCCATTTCCAAACCGTAACTCCGATTCCGGTGATCTTTATATCGTTTTCAAGCGATTTCATCTCACCTTTCCAGTGGCACACTTGGATTTCCAAGTTGAGGCCAGGTTCATTCATTCCTTGTCAAATCATGCATATGCATCGCATACCGTATCTCGCATATCATACGATGTTCATGTGTTGGTTGTTTACTATGTTGTGTGCTTCTTTCCGGTGTTTGCTTCTGCGGGTTGGTTCCGGTAACGTCGTGATTGTGAGGAACCGTTCGTCTACGTCCGTTTGTCTTCTTCATGGACTCGTTCTTCTTCCTTGCGGGATCTCAGGCAAGATGACCATACCCTCGAAATCACTTCTATCTTTGCTTGCTAGTTGCTCGCTCTTTTGCTATGACTATGCTGCGATACCTACCACTTGCTTATCATGCCTCCCATATTGCTAAACCAAGCCTCTAACCCACCTTGTCCTAGCAAACCATTGATTGGCGATGTTACCGCTTTGCTCAGCCCCTCTTATAGCGTTGTTAGTTGCAGGTGAAGATTGAAGTTTTGTTCCTCGTTGGAACATGGAGATGTTGTTCCTTGTTGGAACATGTTTACTTGTTGGGATATCACTATATATCTTATTTAATTAATGCATCTATATACTTGGTAAAGGGTGGAAGGCTCGGCCTTATGCCTGGTGTTTTGTTCCACTCTTGTTGCCCTAGTTTCTGTCATATCGGTGTTATGTTCCCGGATTTTGCGTTCCTCACGCGGTTGGGTTATAATGGGAACCCCTTGACAGTTCGCGTTGAATAAAACTCCTCCAGCAAGGCCCAACCTTGGTTTTACCATTCGCCACCTAGCCTTTTTCCCTTGGGAGTCGCGCATCCCGGGGGTCATCTTTATTTTAACCCCCCCGGGCCAGTGCTTGTCTAAGTGTTGGTCCGAACTAGAGTCCTTTGCAGCGCCACCTTGGGGAAACTTGAGGGCTCGTTTTAGTTGTACGGAGCGCTCATCCGGTGTTGCCCTGAGAACGAGATATGTGCAGCTCCTATCAGGATGTCGGCGCATCGGGCGGTCTTGCTGGACTTGTTTTACCATTGTCGAGGATGTCTTGAAGAACCGGGATACCGAGTCTGATCGGAATGTCTCGGGAGGAGGTCTATTCCTTCGTTGACCGTGAGAGCTTGTCATGGGCTAAGTTGGGACACCCCTGCAGGGATTTGAACTTTCGAAAGCCGTGCCCGTGGTTATGGGCAGATGGGAATTTGTTAATGTCCGGGTGTAGAAAACCTGAAGTTGACCTTAATTAAAATGCATCAACCGCGTGCGTAACCGTGATGGTCTCTTCTCGGCGGGGTCCGGGAAGTGAACACGGTGTTGGAGTTATGCTTGACATGGGTTGTTTTAGGATCACTTCTTGATCATACTTTTATCGACCGTGCTTTGCCTTCTCTTCTTGCTCTCATTTGCGTATGTTAGCCACCATATATGCTAGTCGCTTGCTGCAGCTCCACCTCATACCTTTTACCTTACCTATAAGCTTTAATAGTCTTGATCGCGAGGGTGCGAGATTGCTGAGTCCCCGTGGCTCACAGATACTTCCAAAACCAGCTTGCAGGTGCCGATGAGTCCGTGCAGGTGACGCAACCAAGCTCAAGGAGGAGCTCGATGAATTTCTTGTCCTTTGTGTTGTTCTGTTCTAGTCGATCAGTAGTGGAGCCCAGTTGGGGTCGATCGGGGACCTTTGTCGCATTTGGGGTTCTTCTTTTATTTTGGTTCCGTAGTCGGACCTTGATTGTAGCTGGATGATGTAATGCTTTATTCATGTATTGTGTGAAGTGGCGATTGTAAGCCAACTATGTATCTTTTTCCCTTATGTATTACATGGGTTGTGTGAAGATTACCTCTCTTGCGACATTGCTTTCAATGCGGTTATGCCTCTAAGTCGTGCTTCGACACGTGGGAGATATAGCCGCATCGAGGGCGTTACAGTTCCCCAACACTCCTGCCTGGGAGCCTCATATCAACCCCTGGTCGTCGGCGGACTGCACGTACTAGTAGGCACCCCCTGTGTAGTAGTAGTCGTCGTTGTCATCGATGGTGGCGTCTGGCTCCTGGGATCCGTCATCTGATCGTAGCAATTGGGTATGGGGGAAAAAGGAATAGCAAAGCAACCGTGAGTACTCATCCAAAGTACTCGCAAGACTTACATCAGCTCTATGCTAAGTATGCATCAGTATCAAAGGAACGGGGCTGTATCTATGGACTAGACTCTAGAAATGCCAGAATAGAGGGAAAGGCCTAGCCTATCGAAGACTAACATCTTCAAGCATCTTGCACCATCTAGAAGAGTACAAAATAGCATAGCATATTAAGCAAGTATGTTGTAGATTTAGCGCCTAGAGATCCCAGGTCAACCCGACTTCAAATCAACTCGCGGGTACCCTCAGCGCCATCCCAACTCACAAGAGACTCTTAGGAACTCAGGTTCAGCTCAACCGGGGTGGTACCGCCAGTCCCTTCAGTCCCGCATAAACAGTAACTCTCGCAGGTACCCCTTGGGGCCGACCCGTCTTTATCATGGTTCTGGGGTTAAAGTCAAAGTAATCGTGTGTCCAAAACATCAAGGCGGAAATCGGAGGAATCACCCTCAAAGGATTCCACTTGATGTAAACATCAAGGTGAACTTGGAGGAATCACCCTCGAGGATTCACACTTGAGGTGATGCATGACAGAGTCGTTCTCGGGAGTGGTGAATGAGGAATCACCTTTCGTAGACCACGACCGATTAGCTACGCTACAGAGATCTCATCAGAAGTGCTATATGAGGTATCACCCTCTGCACTCGATAGTAAGTCTGCAGAGTTGTACAACTATGGGGGTGTGAGGTGATGTGCCGGGCTCAGGACGTCAATGACGTTGATCGAGTCATTGGTCATAAAGCAGGGGCAACAGGGACAAGTTTAGTGGTCACATGGGGATCACTCGCCAACCTATACTAAGCATATAGGATAAGTTGGTAAGGTACAAAACATGTTACAAAAGCAGGCTATGCATTAGAATAGGAGCAATCAAATACAATAGCAAAATATAATGCAAGAATGAGAGAGCATGGAATGGGCGGTATAGGAATGATCAAGGGCGTTTTGCTTGCCTGGAAGCTCTGTGGAAAGGGGCTGATCGTCAGGAGTGTAGTCGATCTCGGTAGCAGCGTCGGTCTCAGTGTCTACTAGAGAGAAGAGGGGGAAGAAATAATAAATATAAAGCAAACAGATGCATCACTATGCATGACATGACAATATGCAGTGCTAGGGATGACCTAATGCAGTGCTACGTGATACAGACAAAGAGGGAAAACATCTGATAATGATTTCCCGGCAATTGGCATTTTGGGACAGATGGATCAGAGGGGAAGGATCCATGTTCGCTATGCTAAAGGCATGTGACAAATGAACGAATGGCATATTCGGATTCATCATATTTTTCTGAGCAACTTCCATATACAAATTATTATTTTCTGACTTACGGATTATTGTATATGTTTTTCAAAGCTTTATTTTTCTGAGCAACTTCCATATACAAATTATTTTTTATGACTTACGTATTATTGTATATGTTTTTTCAAAGTTTTAGGCATTTTCTACAATTCTTTTAATTATTCAAACCGAATCTAAACAGTGCAATTACTTCTTACACCAGACTTAGCCAACCACAGTCAATGACATGTGGGGCGAGTCAACGCTGACTAGGTTGCGGTCAAACAGAAAGTGATAAAGGTATGTGTACCAAGTAGATAACTTGCTAGAGAAGATGACATGTGGGGCCAATTGACTTAGTCAACTCCACAGTCAGCAAGTCAACAGGGTCAAGATTGACTAAGTCAAACTGGTAGGTGGGGTCCAGCTGTCATTGTTAGTGGGATAACTATTGTAAATAAATAATTTTAACTAATCCTAATTATTGGGAGGGGCACAAGGCAGTGGCCCGTTACCTACGGGTGTCGGGTGTGTTTGGTTGTCTGGGCAGCTTCAGCCTGCATCACATGGAGGATCTTGGCCTGGTTGAGTCGGTGCAAATCTGAATTGAGATACATGTTTGGTGGGCTGTAGGATATCTATGCACGAGAGTTGTTGTATACCACATATGTTGTTTGGTAGGCTGCATTAGAGATTTTGAACCAAAAATCAAGTTTCAATTAAATTGTATTTATTAGAAATTCCTCAAACAAGTAAAAAAATTGACCAAAGTCACATTAGAGCTTAATTTCATGCATTAGACCTGCTGTTTGTCTCAAATAGCATAGTAGAAACAGTGACTAGTAGATGGCCATTTAAAAAGGAATTCACAACAAAATAACACCACTATCTAGCAATTAGTACAACGGATGCAGATGAACAGACAACTGATGAGAAGATTAGCACCAGTTGACGTTTGTTTCTCGGATAATACTTGGAATCCCACACCCGCCTCTCACCATTTAGAGCAAAAACAAGGTCAAGATAGAAGATTAGAAATACCTAATACAAGATCTCGAAAAAATATGTAACAAACATGAAGCACACATCGGGTGGCTCCTGCTGCTTTTTCAATGGGATGGTATACATGCGACTTAGCACCTCCTGGGTCTTCGGCTCCCATCCACCATGTTAGGATCGATGGGTGGTAGATCTGGCAGAGCATGGAAAACAGGAAGGCGGCATTGCCGGTGCGCCTACGGATTCCAGCCACCCAGATCAAATCGATGGGATGTAGATCTCGCAGCGCAACGACCGTTGTGAAGGCACCGTTGGCAGCGGAGTTTGACGGCGGGCGGTGGAGCTAGCGTTGGGGAGGACATTGACGAGGATTCGACGATCTCCGTCACGGATTTGGGAATGGCGACGAGTGGTGAGGTGAGAGCTCGAGTGAGGAACGAGAAAGAAATGAGACGCAAGAGGCGAGGGGATGCTCTGACCCCGACCGTCGCGAGGGAATCGTTACCCCACGCCGGTATTGCGGGTGCAACCAATTTTCACCAGTTGGGCCTGCACAAGAGGAACGCCCGAATCGTGTGTTCCCCTCAGCCTGGCTGAGAGGTGTCCTTTTGCATCTGGCAGGACAAGCCGGTGATGGCATACAGGGAACCAAACGGACTGAATATTGCATGGCGGGTGCGAGCCAGGTGCGACGCAAGAAACCGAACACGCCCTACATAACACATAGAGGAGCGTGGTCAAGAAGATGCGGCAGTGGGCTAGCGCGCTGGGAGTGGTAGGGCATGCAACGCGCGGGCTGGGCGAAGGCGGAGCACATCGGCAGCAACGACGCTGCAGGCAGGCGGCTAGGGGAAGCAACGGCGAGTGGGCCGGCGGCAGCAGGCAAGCTGGGTGTGGGGAATGGCTGGTGCGGGGGCTAGGCGGCAGCGGCGCAGCTGTGGCAAGCGAAAGTAGCAAGCATCGGCGACTACAGCGAGGCATCGGTGCACATGGGCGGTCGGGGACGAGGCAAGGATGTTGAGCGCGAGCACAGTCGCGGTGGTGATGGCACGGAATGGTTACTTAGACGAGGCGGGAGCTGGGAATACGACGGGGGCCTCACAAGGAACGGAAGAGGAGCTCGGGGAGGCCGAGGATGAGCTGGCGGTGGCAAATCAGGCAATGGCATTCGGCGGCTCTAAAGACGAAGATGCGGTCGATCTGCCGATGTAGAGACTCCCAACACGAACTCAAGGGCAGGGACGACGCAACGGAAGATAGCGGAGCTCAGGGTGCTGGGGGGACGGTGGGCGCATGGATGACAACGGCCATGGCGACGGTGGCGTCTGACTTCGTCCAGATCGATGGGAGCGAGCGAGGGAGGAGGAGAAGTGGCCTAGGGTTTTTCTAGGGGGTCACGGGGTTCAAGTAGGTGTCAGGTGGTTCTGGATGCCCGACACGCAACCCCCGCGACGTCCATGGTGTAAGGTACCAGTAGTCTCTATCTCGATCTATTGCTCACTTACAAGGGATACAAGATTCAATTCGAGGTATATGTAATGGATACAAGAAGAAGGGGAGGAAGGGAGCGCGAGGTAGGAGAAGGGAGCCGCTGGGTGCCGTTTGCTGTGATCCACTGGATGCCCTCCTTCGTCACCCGCTCTTGCGTATTTGTAATCTGGGGGTTCTCAAGCAGGCCAGGCCCATGTGCTGGACGGGGTAAGCCCATATAGGTAAGGAGGGCTCCTAACATTCCCCCTCCTTGAGATGCGGCTTGACCCCAAGCCGCCACCGCCGAGAACCACCTGGGTCCCATTGCACTCGATGTTGATTGGCATGGTCTTAGTCGCAGTGGTAGTTGTAGTTGATGTAGACTTCAACGCCGTAGAGGTAGTAGTGGTGGCCGACGGAGGCTTGCCGACGGGAGGTGTCGAGGTAGTTGTTATGGCCACGAGGGTCTTGATTGTCTTAGTAAGTGTAGTATATGCAGCAAACGTGCCCAACATGAGCTCTGTCGCCCCTCCCTCCTTGATTAACTTCTTGATAGCAATTAGGATGTAGTAATCCCCACGCATAACAACCCAAGGGAACACAACCCTTGATGTTCTGGCTGCTTCCAACCTCCTCTAGCCACTTGTTTAAAGAGCATTGTATTTCCCACTCACACTTTCACTGATCAGCATCGACCTGTATAATTGCACAGATGGGAACCTCACAGTGATGCCTTGAGGCATATTCAAGTATAGTGGGGATACACATTCTCACTGAACTAGAGTCCACAATTCCAAAATATGCATAGAATGTTCACTGAGTTGAATATGGCAGCGTCTCCCAAATGTCACCAGACTCCCACAAAGCTTGCGGCTCACAGGCTTCGCCGCATCCAACAAGCCGACAAGATGTGTTGAGTGTATCATCTTCAGAAGTGATTCCGATGAGGTTGCTCCTGATACAAGTGTCAGAAATGCAGCAGTACCAAGCTTCATGTGCATAAACATCTCTGGATAGTAACTTCAGTGGCACAAAATGGGAACCTGATTGTTGTACTTGAATAGCTGCAAATAAGTTTAGGTAGGAGGTCTCTGATTTCTCCCACAATCTGTAGTGCCCGACTTCCAATCCCCTGCAAATAATTCCCTTCAACTCTGCCTAACTGGAACTTGCATGTGTTTTAGTATCAGTTGGCCCATGATTCCTTTCATTGTATCTCGAGTTGAACCATGCACCATCCCTTATAATTGCTGAGGTACCCAATACCAAGCGATGTACTGAATCAATTGTACACGTAGTATGATCACACAGATTATTTTGACTACAGTCTTCCATTCCAAAATATGCAAGGTGGGGTTGCTGATTCAATCAAAACAAGAACGCCCAGTCCTCATGAGCTTGCTTCAGTGGAGCTTGCGCATAAGCTTCAGGCATCCAAATGTGCTTATCCATCAGACAAGTGCTAGCAAACAAGGTTTCAAGGGAAGGATCATCCCTGAACTGAACTGCTCTATAGGCACATGAAAATGATGGCCAGGGTAGTTTAAACTGCACATTCCCTTGAGCGCGTACTGCATAAAATGAAACTGAAGGTCTCCATGCATATGACTGGTGACTAGTACAGAAGCCCAGCCAGGGAAGTACTAGGATAGTACAGGGAGGTGTTTCCCCTTGTAATTGCTCTATGGATAGTTCTAACACACTCTCCATGCCACTGCCCTTGTTCACCTGCTGAGCGATAGGCCTAACAGGTGCACCCTCTATACTCAAAGCCACTTGAGACGTGTCACGGGCAGAGAGAAGAACATATTGTGTAGAGCTGCATGCCCAGAAGCTATCATAATGTGCAAAAATGCCCTGTGAATCCCACTGGCAAGCAGCCAAAATGGCACAAGGGAACCAACAATACGGGCATTGTAATAGTTGTGGCGGGTAACATAACCATAGAGACAAAATCGGAATTGATAGTAGCTCATAACACATTTCTCCAAGTATCTCTCCTTCAGTTCCATGAGCCCAGAACCTCTCAAACACAACAACTGGATGCCATTGATTGCAATGCCAAGATGTACTAGCTGTTAATGGATTCAGATATGCATCCAGATCATAGGATAGATCTGACCTCACTTGTATTGCTCTGCAATTGCAATAACACGATGGCCTTTGAAGCTTCATACGAACATTTTGTTGACTGATCCTGAACATCGGTTGTGCATGTTGACCACGAAATTTAGAAGTTAACTCCACAAAAAAGGTGATCGCATTTCCACAACACCCAGGCAAAGATCATCCATAATGTGAGCTATCAGCTGATTCGGAAGTGGAATTTCTCTTGGCATTTTTAGGCCAAGGAAAACTACCTACAACAGCATGTTTATAAAGCTTCCAATGCCCATGCTCGAGAATAGTTGTAAACTGATGTGCAAGAGGTTCCAATGCACAAATAGTATTAATAGTGATAGTCTCCAGTGAACAAAAATGAGTGGCACCCGAATAACAGTCATCAGGGAGCTCATAGTTGGGTAGTTCTAACTGCACCTCTAATGTTTGGCAATTGTAGGAAAATGATGGCCAAGGTGGCTTCAGCAGGGTGGTATCTTGACTGAATGCAAACAGTGGTTGTGCATCCTAAGCATGAAGTCAATAAGATGGCTGCACATAAAAGAAACCTGACCATCGTTCTGTAGCACACAGGTGTATATCATCCATTACTGGTACTATCAACTCACTTGGGGCCTGAATATCTATTGGTATAGGAGGAATCCAACAAGCAACCTTCTCAAAAAGACATGGCTTCAGCTGTAGATTTGCCAAATACATTGAGGATGGTCTCAATAAATTCAAATTACCAGTTAAATAGTTCATCATATAAGTGACTTGTGGTAGCACCCCTTTTGGCCTCAAAGTCACTCCTTCAGTAGAACAAGGAAATGGTGGCCACGACATGGGTTGTATCACCTTTTCATCTGCTTGATCCACCATAAATGATGGCCAAGGCATTGGCCCGAGTACTAGCGTCAGGTAAGTGATCTCGTAGTCTGCAAACAACTGCAGCAAATACATGACTGGAACCGCGCGAGGGGCTTGGGTGAGCACGAGCACGTCCACCGCCTGAGGCACCCTCAAGATAGAATCGATGTCGGTGACAAATGTCAGTGTGGTTGTTGGAAGCAGCGGCGTCGGCGTGATTGTTGATGTGAACGACAATGCGGCGACGACTTAGTTCGAGCAATTCATCGAACAGGTCATGAACGCCACAATTATGCTCTCAGTGGACATATCGTGGACGGCAGTGAGGCCCTCTTGGCACTCTATGGCCATCGTTGAGGCCAGCGCACAGGGCATGGCCGAGGCAGCCGTTGACGATGCAGTTGTAGACGCGGGGAAGGGTTGCTCAAACTCATTGTCGTTGAGGTTGACCACAGACTCGGGGTGCACGGTTTTGATGGCGTCGTGGACCTCATCGACATTGTCGATGGTGTCGACCTGGGTCGAGCACTCCGTCGAACAGGTGATGGGCACCATCATGATGTAGACACGGAGCACGTCATGGACGACCTCGAGGACCTCCTGGACCTTGATGTTGGAACAGGGACATCGGGGACAGTCGTGGACGAGGTGTGCATCGTGGTTGAGGCCGCTGGAGGGTCACCCATGCGTGCAATACCCAACACTGAGCTCATCTCCTCCGCCCTAGTGCACAATCCCTTGAGATACTATAACAACTGGTCATTGGCAGACATGGCATCCCACTCTGGTGGTTTGACAGCGGGCATGGTGTCGTCGCTGGTGGAAGTGGAGGAATTGGGTGAAAAAATTGGGGGAAATTTAAGGGGAAGGGTGGTGCCTGGCTCTGTATACCAGAAGTAAGGTACCAGTAGTCTCTCTCTTGATCTATGGCTCACTTACAAGGGATAGAATATTCAATTAGAGGTACATGTAATGGATACAACAATAAGGAGAGGAAGGGAGCGCGAGGTAGGAGAAGGGAGCCGTCGGGTGCCGTTTTCCGTGATCCACTGGATGCCCTCCTTCGTCACCCCCTCTTGCGTATTTGTAGTCTGGGGGTTCTCAAGCGAGCTAGGCCCATGAGTTGGATGAGGTAAGCCCATATAGGTAAGGATGGCTGCTAACACATGGTGGCTGGATGTGTGCCACGGCCTCCCTGGAAACAGGATGAAGATGATGGCGACAGGTGTGTTGGGTCATGTGTTGTGGCCACTAGTGCCTAGTGCAAGTAGTTTTAGTTTTAGTTTTAGTTCTTTTTCTTTTTCTGTATTAATATTGATCACTGTTTTGCATCGACTTTTCACACCATTTGATTTTTGTTAAATGTGATACTTGCTATATACTCCTAAATACTTAATATTATTCTCGAATGACATGAAAAGTTTGGGGCCAATTTGAGTCCAATTAAAGTGTATTTGTATTTAAATGGGTCTTATAGGTGTTGTTGGTTTGGTTGTAAATAGGTTATGGCCATTTTAAATATTAAAAACAGGTTGGTTCCTACCTGAAAAATAATTAGTGAATATTTTCATCCCAATGAACATTTTCCATTTACTATTTGAAGAATTAATTATTTGACTTCAAATTTGAATTTGACTTGAGTTTTAATTAAGTGATAATTAACTTAGTAAAATATGGTGACATGGCATCATTAGGATGAGGTTTCTGTAGCATAACACTGGGGGTGTTACAATCGGCGACCGCCTGAAGTGCTGCATGGAGAGCGACGACAGCGACACCTCCAACGAGAATGACGACGATGGCGACACGTCCCCCTTAGGTGGAAGCGGGAGCAGCGACGACTCACCCCACATCAAGAGCGAGGACGAGGACTCTGACTAGGGCGCGGACGACGCCCGAGCCGATGCCCTGGGGGCGATAGCCATCGTCAGGAGCTTTTTGTTTTGTTTTGTTTTTTCTGCACTAGAACGATGTGGGCCCCCGTGGGGGTGTGTAAGGAACCATCGCCCTCACATTGTAAATTTGGAACTTTTGCGGTTCGGGTCATATGTTTTTCTTTACAGCTTCCTCGCGAGGCTTGATCCTCTTTTTCTTGCTTGCCTGATGATACGTCTCCAACGTATCTATAATTTTTGGTTGCTCCATGCTATATTATCTACTGTTTTGGACATTATTGGGCTTTATTGTCCACTTTTATATTATTTTTGGGACTAACCTATTAACTGGAGGCCCATCCCAGAATTGTTGTTTCTTGCCTATTTTAGGGTTTCGAAGAAAAGGAATATCAAACGGAGTCCAAACGGAATGAAACCTTCGGGACATGATCCAGGAGACTTGGACCCAACGTCAAGCAACCAATAGGGAGGCCACGAGGTAGGGGGCGCGCCTACCCCCCCAGGCGCACCCTCCACCCTCGTCGGCTCCCTGTTGCTCCACCGACGTACTTATTCCTCCTATATATACCTACGTACCCCCAAACGATCAGATACGGAGCAAAAACCCTAATTCCACCGCTGTAACTTTCTGTATCGACGAGATCCCATCTTGGGGCCTGTTTCGGAGCTCCGCCGGAGGGGGCATCGATCACGGAGGGCTTCTACATCAACACCATAGCCTCTCCGATGAAGTATGAGTAGTTTACCTCAGACCTACGGGTCCATAGTTATTAGCTAGATGGCTTATTCTCTCTTTTTGGATCTCAATACAAAGTTCTCCCCCTCTCTTGTGGAGATCTATTCGATGTAATCTTCTTTTGCGGTGTGTTTGTTAAGACCGATGAATTGTGGGTTTATGATCAAGTTTATCTATGAACAATATTTGAATATTCTCTGAATTTTTTTATGTATGATTGGTTATCCTTGCAAGTCTCTTCAAATTATCAGTTTTGTTTGGCCTACTAGATTGATCTTTCTTGCAATGGGAGAAGTGCTTAGCTTTGGGTTCAATCTTGCGGTGTCCTTTCCTAGTGACAGTAGGGGCAGCAAGGCACCTATTGTATTGTTGCCATCGAGGATAACAAGATGGTTTTTTTATCATATTGCATGAATTTATCCCTCTACATCATGTCATCTTGCTTAAGGCGTTACTCCGTTCTTATGAACTTAATAGTCTAGATGCATGCTAGATAGCGGTCGATGTGTGGAGTAATAGTAGTAGATGCAGGCAGAAGTCGGTCTACTTGTCTTAGATGTGATGCCTATATACATGATCATACCTAGATATTCTCATAACTATGCTCAATTCTGTCAATTGCTCAACAGTAATTCGTTCACCCACCGTAAAATACCTATGCTCTAGAGAGAAGCCACTAGTGAAACCTATGGCCCCCGGGTCTATCTTCTATCATATTAATCTTCCAAATACTTAGTTATTTTCATTGCTTTTATTTTACTTTGCATCTTTATCATAAAAATACCAAAAATATTATCTTATCATATCTATCAGATCTCACTCTCGTAAGTGACTGTGTAGGGATTGACAACCCCTTATCGCGTTGGTTGCGAGGATTTATTTGTTTTGTGTAGGTGTAAGGGACTCGCGCGTAGCCTCCTACTGGATTGATACCTTCGTTCTCAAAAACTTAGGGAAATACTTACGCTACTTTGCTGCATCACCCTTTCCTCTTCAAGGGAAAACCAACGCAAGTGCTCAAGAGGTAGCAAGAAGGATTTCTGGCGCCGTTCCAGGGAGGTTTGCGCAAGACAAGTCAAGATTTGACTCCTGACAACGAGCCATTTATGGCGCCGTTGCCGGGGAGGTCTACGAAAAAGTCAACATACCAAGTACCCATCACATACCCTTATCTCCCCAATTACATTATTTGCCATTTGCCTCTCGTTTTCCTCTCCGCCAGTTCACCCTTGCCGTTTTATTCGCCCTCTCTCTCTATCCTCCCTCTCTTTTCCGTTCTCTTGTCGTTATGGCCAGTCCCTTATCTTCCCCATTGTCTCCCGAAAATGAAGTTCTAAACTTTAAACAAAGGAAGGGAGAAAATCTAAAAGATGCTTGGTATAGAATTTGCAATGCTCAAAATAGATCTACCAGGAAGCAATCTATTTCCGTTCTTCTTCGCAATTTTTATGTAGGCGTTACTCCTTGGCACAGATATGTCCTTGATACCATTACCGGAGGGAACTTCTTGGGTAGCCATACTTTTGATTCTTACAATGCTATTATAGATTTGTTTGGCTCACCACCTCTTTTGGTTAATGGAACTATGTTAACTTTGGAGCATGTAATGCAAAAACTTTAAATTATTGAGAATAAAGTTGCTACTGTTGAGTTAATTGAAAATTTCGATAAAAAGATCCACAACCAAATTACCCAATATGGATCTAAAGTAGGAGTAACTTTGAAAAATATTAAAGAGAAGGAACCTATAGTTAATGAAAGAATAAATCATGATTCCACTAGAATCGATAAACTTGAGGGTATCATTAACAATTCGGGAAACTCTTTCTCTTCCGTAAAGAATACTCCAAGTCCTCCAACTAAAATTGCCAACCTTATGTATGTTCCTAAAAATAAAGGTGAATCCTCTAGCAAAGAAACTGCGGATCTCAAATCTATAAGTGTTCATCCTAATCTTTAGCTGCTAATGATTTTTTCGATCTTGTGCCTAAAATTTTGATAGTCAATAAAAAGAAAGAAATTCCTAAGGACGGTAGATGCCTCATTGAAGAATTACCTACCAAAGATGGAAATACCTAGATCTATCCTTGCTTTTTATGCCTAGCTAGGGGCGTTAAACGATAGCGCTTGTTGGGAGGCAACCCAATTTTATTTTTATTCCTTGCTTTTTGATCCTGTTTAGTAATAAATAATTTATCTAGCCTCTGTTTTGGTTGTGTTTTTTGTGTTTAATTAGGCTAAGTTTGGCAGCAAAGTTTTTTTAAAGTTTTCTAAGAATACCGTGGTTTCTGAAAAATACCATGGTTTCTGAAAAATACCATGGTTTTGAATACTTTGATGCGTTTGGCTTTAGAAAAAACCAAAGTTTTGTAAACCACGGTATACTAGAAACCATGGTTTTTTTTGCAGTATTCAGGAAAGAGGTCCCGACCTCCTTTTCTAAAACAGAATGGAGAGAAATCTTCCTGGAGATCACACTTGACGTTGCCGTCTACATCGAGATAAAAATATTCAGAGCGATCCAATCCTAATTTTCCTCTTTCTCTTATATGGTAAACGATCATATTATATCTCCTGGTTATAGCCTATTCAGTTTGATTAGTCTACCTTCTAGCCGGCGTCGCATGCGAGTCTCTCTATCTCTCTGCAGTGCTATGACTGAATCAAGCTCACCACCAGGGAGGACACTCGTCCGCAGCAAGCTATTTCTCGAGTCCATGGCTGCCTATGTATTTCCGGTGAGTAGCGCACGGATTAGATTGATTGTTGCTTTTGGGGAACACTCATAATCAGCAGGTTATATATGCTAGCTAACTAGCTGATTCAGTATAAATGATGCATATACACGCACAAAGAATTTAGGACTAGCTCAAAGTACATGCACATATATAGACATATAATGGCAACACGCTCCTAGGATTGTACTACTTCAATCTACTAGTTGACTACTCCTACGATGTTATTTTCTTCAATCTAGTTGACTGATCGTGTGCATGGCAGCTACATGCAGCCGGTCGCCGTTAGCAGCTGCTAATTACTCAGTCATCCACGCTAAAATACTTGGTCAAAACTTTGGTTAAAGAGCAGCAACCAAACACATATAAAACTAAGGAAAACATTGGTTTTAAGAAACTGTAGTATTCTTTGCCCACCTAGAGTAATACTGTGGTTTTCAATTACCACAGTTAAAAAAAAACTTTGCTTCCAAACTAGCCCTTAGTGTTTGTGCCAAGTAGAATCATTGGGAAGACTTGGGGAAAGTCTTGTTAATCCTGCTGTAAAAAACAGAAACTTGAGCGCTCACGAGAACTGCTGCCATTTTTATTTGGAAAGTTCTATTTAGTTAATTCTTTTTGCAGGTGATTAATAGATAAATTCCTCACGTCAAGCAATTTATTTTAGAATTTTTGGGGTTCCATATCTTGCTCTAGCTACAGATAACTACAGACTATTCTGTTTTTGACAGATTCTGTTTTTCGTGTGTTGTTTGCTTATTTTGATGAATCTATGGCTAGTAAAATAGTTTATAAACCATAGAGAAGTGGGAATACCGTAGGTTTAACACCAATATAAATAAATAATGAGTTCATTATAGTACCTTGATGTGGTCTTTTGTTTTCTTTCGCTAATGGAGCTCACGAGATTTTCTACTTTAAGTTTTGTGTTGTGAAGTTGTCACATTTTGGGTAAAGATTTGATGGATTATGGAACAAGGAGTGGCAAGAGCCTAAGCTTGGGGATGCCCATGGCACCGCCAATATAATATAAGGATACCTAAAAGACAAAGCTTGGGGATGCCCAGGAAGGCATCCCCTCTTTTGTCTACTTCTATCGGTAACTTTACTTGGAGCTATATTTTGATTCACCACATGATATGTATCTTGCTTGGAGCGTCTTTTATGATTTGAGTCTTTATTTTTTTAATTTACCACAATCATACTTGCTGTACACACCTTTTGAGAGAGAGACACATGATTCGGAAATTATTAGAATACTCTATGTGCTTCACTTATATCTTTTGAGTTATATAGCTTTGCTCTAGTGCTTCACTTATATCTTTTAGAGCACGGTGGTGGATTTGTTTTATAGAAACTATTGATCTCTCATGCTTCACTTAGATTATTTTGAGAGTCTTAAATATCATGGTAATTTTCTTAAATAATCATATATGCTAGGCATACTAGATTAATAATAAAATTCTCTTATGAGTATGTTGAATACTATGAGAAGATTGATACTTGATAATTGTTTTGAGATATGGAGATGGTGATATTAGAGTCATGCTAGTTGAATAGTTGTGAATTTGAGAAATACTTGTGTTAAATTTTGTGATTCTCGTAGCATGCACGTATGGTGAACCGTTATGTGATGAAGTCGGAGCATGATTTATTTATTTATTGTCTACCTTATGAGTGGCGGTTGGGGACGAGCGATGGTCTTTTCCTACCAATCTACCCCCCTAGGAGCATGCGTGTAATACTTTGCTTTGATAACTTGTAGATTTTTGCAATAAGTATATGAGTTCTTTATGACTAATGTTGAGTCCATGGATTATACGCACTCTCACTCTTCCACCGTTGCTAGCCTCTCTAATACCTCGCACCTTTTGCCGGTATCATACACCCACCATATACCTTCCTCAAAACAGCCACGATACCTACCTATCATGGCATTTCCATAGCCATTCTGAGATATATTGCCATGCAACTTTCCACCATTCCACTTCATCATTGTCATATTGTTTTGCATGATCATGTAGCTAACATCGTATTTGTGGCATAGCCACCGTTCATAATTCTTTCATACATGTCACTCATGAGGCATTGAATATCCCAGTACACCGCCGGAGGCATTCACATAGAGTCATATCTTGTTCTAAGTATCGAGTTGTAAGAAAATAAAAGTGTGATGATCATCATTACTAGAGCATTGTACCAAGTGAGGAAAGGATGATGGAGACTATGATTCCCCCATAAGTCGGGATGGGACTCCGGATGAAAAAAAGAGGCCATAAAAAAAGGGGAGAAAAGGCCCAAATAAAAAAATGAGAGAAAAGAGAGAAGGGACAATTCTACTATGCTTTTACCACACTTGTGCACCATGATCTTCATGATAGAGAGTCTCCTATGTTGTCACTTTCATATACTAGTGGGAATCTTTCATTATAGAACTTGGCTTGTATATTCCAATGATGGGCTTCCTCAAAATGCCCTAGGTCTTCGTGAGCAAGCGAGTTGGATGCACACCCACCTAGTTTCGTTTTGAGCTTTCATATACTTATAGCTCTAGTGCATCCGTTGCATGGAAATCCCTACTCACTCACATTGATATCTATTGATGGGCATCTCCATAGCCCGTTGATACGCCTAGTTGATGTGAGACTATCTTCTTCCTTTTTGTCTCCTCCACAACCACCATTCTATTCCACCTATAGTGCTATGTCCATGGCTCACGCTCATGTATTGCGTGAAGATTGAAAAAGTTTTGAGAATGTCAAAAGTATGAAACAATTGCTTGGCTTGTCATCGGGGTTGTGCATGATTTAAATACTTTATGTGGTGAATATAGAGCATAGCCAGACTATATGATTTTGTAGGGATAACTTTCTTTGGCCATGTTATTTTGAAGAGACATAATTGCTTAGTTAGTATGCTTGAAGTATTATTATTTTTATGTCAATATTAAACTCTTGTCTTCAATCTTCCGGATCTGAATATTCATGCCACAATTAAGAAGAATTACATTGAAAATATGCCAAGTAGCATTCAACATCAAAAATTCTGTTTTTATCATTTACCTACTCGAGGACGAGCAGGAATTAAGCATGGGGATGCTTGATACGTTTCCAACGTATCTATAATTTTTGGTTGTTCCATGCTATATTACCTACTGTTTTGGACATTATTGGGATTTATTATCCAGTTTTATATTATTTTTGGGACTAACCTATTAACTGGAGGCCCAGCCCAGAATTGCTGTTTTTTTTGCCTATTTTAGGGTTTCGAAGAAAAGGAATATCAAACGGAGTCCAAACAGAATGAAACCTTCATGAACGTGATTTTCTCACTGAACATGATCCAGGAAACTTGGACCCTACGTCAAGCAACTAACAGGGAGGCCACAAGGTAGGGGGGTGCGCATACCCCCCCAGGTGTGCCCTCCACCCTCGTGGGCCCCCTGTTGCTCCATCGACGTACTTCTTCCTCCTATATATACCTACGTACCCCCAACCGATCAGATACGGAGCAAAAACCTTAATTGCATTGCCGTAACTTTCTGTATCCACGAGATCCCATCTTGGGGCCTGTTCGGGAGCTCCGCCGAAGGGGGCATTGATCACTGAGGGCTTCTACATCAACACCATAGCCTCTCCGATGAAGTGTGAGTAGTTTACCTCAGACCTTCGGGTCCATAGTTATTAGCTAGATGGCTTCTTCTCTCTTTTTGGATCTCAATACAAAGTTATCCCCCTCTCTAGTGGAGATCTATTCGATGTAATCTTCTTTTGCAGTGTGTTTGTTGAGACCGATGAATTGTGGGTTTATGATCAAGTTTATCTATGAACAATATTTGAATCTTATCTGAATTATTTTATGTATGATTGGTTATCTTTGCAAGTCTCTACGAATTATCAGTTTGGTTTGGCCTACTAGATTGATCTTTCTTTCAATGGAGAAGTGCTTAGCTTTGGGTTCAATCTTGCGGTGACCTTTCCCAGTGACAGTAGAGGCAGGAAGGAACGTATTGTATTGTTGCCATCGAGGATAACAAGATGGGTTTTTTTATCATATTGCATGAATTTATCCCTCTACATCATGTCATCTTGCTTAAGGCGTTACTCTGTTCTTATGAACTTAATACTCTAGATGCATGCTGGATAGCGGGCGATGTGTGGAGTAATAGTAGTAGCTGCAGGCAGAAGTCGGTCTACTTGTCTTGGACGTGATGCCTATATACATGATCATACCTAGATATTCTCATAACTATGCTCAATTCTGTCAATTGCTCAATAGTAATTCGTTCACCCACCGTAAAATACCTATGCTCTTGAGAGAAGCCACTAGTGAAACCTATGGCCCCCGGGTCTATTTCGATCATGTTAATGTTCCAAATACTTAGTTATTTTCATTGCTTTTATTTTAATTTGCATCTTTATCATAAAAATACCAAAATATTATCTTATCATATCTATCAGATCTCACTCTCGTAAGTGACCGTGTAGGGATCGACAACCCCTTATCGTGTTGGTTGTGAGGATTTATTTGTTTTGTGTAGGTGCGAGGGACTCGCGCGTAGCCTCCTACTGGATTGATACCTTGGTTCTCAAAAGCCGAGGGAAATACTTACGCTACTTTGCTGCATCACCCTTTCCTCTTCAAGGGAAAACCAACGCAAGTGCTCAAGAGGTAGCACCTGAACGCTCTACATCGTCAGGACCCAGCCCCTGGGCGGGACTCGGCAACCGCTGGTATGTCAGGTCGCGATGCCTGGAACAAGGACAGGAGGTGAGGGGCACCGGGAGCTAGTAAGGGCTCCAGAGACGTGGTGATCTGGGAACTCCCCTTAACACACAAGTGGCTCGCGTGAAAAAGAGGCGACATACCCCGCCAAGGTAGCGAAAAGGAATTTTAACAAAAATAGCCGGTGGCCTCATGAGGTGATTGTACTTAGCTTTCACGAATGGTAGTGTTGATCGGGCCACCACCCATGGGCATGGTCGTTCAAGATGCATCATCCGAGGTTGGGCTTCCTGAGGCAAGCGAATTGCGAGCCACCGGTGTTACTTGGTGCGCGAGGTGCCGCTTGTGCGACCTCCGAGCATTGGGCTCCTGGGGTAGCTGCATGTTGACAGATTACAAGGTATGGGGGGCAACGCGTGCTTGCCAACTTACTTGTGACTTTTCTATGATGGGATAAGGCACCAAGGACCTAGTGAGGTTACGTGCATGTGTCGGATTTTGGGTTCCGCAAAACCCTTAAGATTCGAACACAGGGGCGTGACGAAGATCTCTCCCACTACACGTCTACCTAGCGCCTCGCTCTTCTCCTGGTGGTGGGAATGGAATGCAAGCCAGCAAACAAGTAGAGCGCACAAGAGTTTACCCAGGTTCAGGCCACCTTGCGGTGTAAAACCCTACGTCCTGCTTTAGTGGATTGGCCTCGCGAGGGCTCGAGTATGAACAAGTATAGTGGTTTCCTGAGCTCAGGAGTCGAGCTCAAGAATGGTGAGGAGGCGGATGTTCTTGCTCCTTTTCTAGTCTAAGTCCCAATGGGCTGATCCCCCTCTATGATGGAACCCTAGCTACATATATAGGCGGCCAGGGTCCTCTTCCCCCGAAATGTTTAGGTGGGAAGGGAATCCCACAACGGCCATTTGAGCAGGAGCACAAGGACGCTCCTATCCTGACAAAAGGTGGTCTTCGCCTGCAAAGAGCGCATGCGGTGACGCGGTGGTGGGCTCGGCGATGACATCCTTCCTGCCGTCCTTGCGGTCTTCGGTCTTGTTGCACCAAAGGGGAAACCTTTGTCTCGCCCCTCGGGAACCTGCGCTTGTGCGGTCTCCTTTGCACCGATATGGAAACTGCGCCCCCTGGCGCGCGCTGGTGCCCGCTGGCACGGTTCGTCATGGCTTGCGTCACTGCCTCCTCTTGAGGCAGCCCTTGCCTTGAGATCTCCGCCTTCCCAAGCAGCCTAGCCAAGGCCACTCTAGGGAGAGGTCTTGGTCGCCCCTCCGGAGCAGCCTAGGTGAGGCTGCTCCCTGAGGAGGTCTGGGTCGTTCTCCTCGCGAGGGCTGGCCCCCTCTCGAGGGTCTTGAGCAGATGGTCGATCAGCTGGGCCCTACCGGGCCATACCAGGAACGCGACGTGGGCCGCAGACAGGCAAGTCTGGGTACCCTGGTTCCTAGTACGCCGAAAGCACGGGAGCAGGCTCGCGAGCGAGAGCTCGATCGCTTAGATTTGTCGACGCTGTAGGGACGGACCCGAGCACAGGCACCATGCCAATAGCCCCCACTCATGCGATGGCCAAGAGTAGAGCTGCGAGAGCGTGGCACTCACGAGGTCGCGCTGCAGCGAACACAAGATTAAGCAAATAGCATAAATTCATTAAGGCATAACCAGGTTCACTACATGACCAAAAAGTGAGGCGGCTACAGGGACAAACCTTGGATAGCTTGAGGATAATGTAGCCCGTGAGGTGCCCTCGACTTGAACAAATGAAAAAGTCACATGGCGACTTGTTGCTGTAGGAGTGTCAGAATGCTGGACGAAGCGTGCCGTGGAAGTTCGCCTCTCAGGGGCCGACGTGCTCCTGAGGCCTTGGGGGCTCGCGAGGGGCTGAAGGCTCACGAGGGGCTGAAGGTTCATGAGGCGCCATCACGAGGTGCGCCTACATTTGGAAGGTGGTGCTTCTCCAGGCCGAAGGGCATGCGGGTGAATTTGGTGATGAGGCCAGTGGTTAGGCCAATGTGTGATGGCCAACACAGGTCTTGGAAGCTGGCCCTGTTGTGGCTCGTGAGATTGACGCACATGCGGACCTTGTCTCCCTTCCTGGAGGCGGCAACTGGGTTGGCGGGATGCGCAGAGCGGTGCTCGCAACGGACGGCCCGAGCTTCTCCCAGCTTGTAAATCTCCTGGGCGATGAATTCTTGTGCCTCTAGTGACTGGCACCATGCTCCTTGCTTCATGGGACGCGCACCAAGGCGCGCCTCCAAGTGGTGCCCGAACACCTTCCTCCGCACGCTGGTCAGGTCAGATGTTGTCCAGGAGAAAGCCCTCGCGCCTGCCCGAAGGGAGGCACTGGGCATGCCTTCCTATGCAGGAGGAGGGCAAGCCCTGGCGATGAGGGCAGGGCTTTGGCTGCCGCCACCAATCGTTGCCGTCTTCATTTCAGGGCAGTCCTTGGGAGCAGCTGCTTCTTCTTCGCGGGGGCGGCCCCGGGAAGCCCGGTGCCATCCTCACCATCATAGTTCTCGGCGGCGGCGGCCCGATAGGCACACTTGAGGGGGCAGACCACGTATTTCTCATCGCAGGGGACAGTGATGACGCCTCTGTAGCCTGGCATCTTAAGGACATTGTAGATGTGGTGGGTCGCCGCCATGAACTTGGCAAGCACGGGGTCCCAGGATGGTGTTGTACGGGAGGTCGATATGCGCCACATCAAAGTCGATGACCTCAGTGTGGTAGTTTTCACGGGCCCCGAAGGTGACATGGAGGCACACTTTCCCTAGGGGGATGGTAGACCCATCAGTCACCCCGGAGAAGGGCCTGGTTGGCATAAGATGGTCGTAGGGCACTTGGAGCATCTCGAAGGTCCTGATGAAGATCACGTTGAGGCCGACGCCCCCTTTAATGAGGGTCTTGGTGACAGCGACATTGCTGGTAGTGGGGGTGCACAACATGGGGAGCATGCCCACAACAGCCGTTCACTTGAGGTGGTCCTTGGATTCGAAGGCGATGGTGTACTGTGACCACTTGAGGGGCCACGTGGCCTCAGGCCTCGAGAGGGATGCATTCACTTCACGAGAACTACTTGAAGAGGTGATTGGATGCGGGAGCCTGGACTCCCCGAAGGCAGGTTCATGAGCCAGGATCGCACGCGTCCATAAGGGCTATGGGTAACCAGTTCTCCATGACCTTGTCGTCGCCGTTCGCCACCTCAATTCTCAGCGCGTATAGCTGAAGGAAATCCGTAGGGTTGGGGATGCCATCATAACGAGGGGGCAGCTCTTGCTTGAAATTGACGGGCTAGACCACCCAGCGCAGCTCGTGGGTGAAAGCCCAACATCCCACGATGCTCGAGGGAACGCCGCATGCGAGGGCGGCATGGTTCTGGGCCTAGATGCCGCGACCTCTTGGACGATTCGTTCTTGACGCTACCACTGCTGCTTGAGGAGCACGCGCTCGTCGGGCGGCACGCGGAGGACGATTTGGCAGCTGGCCTCGTTCCCGGCCGGTGCCAGCTTCGTTGATGCACCTCTCCGTGCGGCGAGATGGACGCACGGCCACCCCGTCGCTGACTCCAGCTGGTTCGTCGTCTCATGCTCGTCACGCGCCAGCGGACACGCAGGCTGCGCTGCTCATGGCACGTGAGCTCCTGTGCTACCGCCCCGTCGACGACTTCTACGAACACTGGCTCGACCGCATCGCCGAGCTATTCAGCGTCGCTGGGGGCTCTCCTATATCGTTTCTCTTGTTGCCTCACCTGCCACCTGCTGCGGGTGACGTAGCCCATGGGGCACTTCCTCCACCTCCCCGTCAAGACGTCGCCCTGGCGCTAGGGCGCGCGGCCCCATGACGTAACCTGCGGCACAGGGCGCCCACACGTGAAGAAGAAAGCTTCCAGGAGGTCCGGCGGCCGCAAGAGGACGCTCCCACACTCCTAGCACCACCACATCAAGACCGCGTGCCTCATGCGGTGGTGGCGCGTGAGCGCCAAGATCAGGCTCCACCTCCACGATGGGCTCCTGTGACTACCACGGGCTGTTGTGCCTTCACACCAGAGCTTCGCGGCCTCATCTGGCCAGGGAATTTCAAGCCTGACCTGCCCCCACGCTACGACGACACCCCCGACCCTACCGAGTTCCAGCAGCTCTACGAGTTGAGCATCGAGGCGGCCAACGGCGACAAGATGGTCATGGGGAACTAGTTTATCGTGGCCCTCAAAGATGGCACGCGCTCGTGGCTCCTGAACCTGCCAGCGGGATCGATCTCTTCCTGAGGGGAGATGCGTGAGCGTTTCGTCGCCAACTTCCAGGGCGCTCGCGACTGCCCACCGGCCACGGGTGACCTACGGCGCATGAAGAAGCAGCCAGGGGAGACCCTACAGAAGTACATCCAGCGCTTCAACAATGTACGCCTCAAGATCCCCATGGTTTCATAGTGTTTGGAGTTGAATAAGTATTGATACTCTTGCATTCTTTACAGACTGTACTGTTTTGGCAGAATGTTATTATGTCTGCATTGTTTGCATATGTTTGCTCATTTAATGATTCTATTTGAGGATAGGAGTATTAAATATGCAAAGGCATTTAGTATGCAATGTTGAATAATAATTTTAGTGATGTGCTACACTAGAGAATGATAAGGTTTTTGCATTAGTTTATACTAACTTATCTCACGAGTTCTTGTTGAGTTTTCTGTGGATGAAGCTTTTGAGATTTAGGAAAACCGTGATATGAGAAGAATTAAGGAGACACAAAAGCTCAAGATTGGGGATGCCCAAGGCATCACAATATAATATTTCAAGAAGTCTCAAGCGTCTAAGCTTGGGGATGCCCCGACAGTCATCCCACCTTTCTTCTTCAGCAATTATCGGTTAGTATCGGTTGAGCCTAAGTTTTTACTTCTTCACATGAGTTGTGCTATCCTTAGAATGTCATTTTGTTTTCATTTTGCTTGTTGTTTTACTAAGATCCTTAGATCTAAATGTTTTTAAATAAAATAGAGTCCTCAAGTAAGCGGCATTCACATCCCATTAACGAAGCTCTTTCCTATGTCATTTACTGTTTTGCTTCACTTATACCCTATAAGTAAATTGTTGAATAAATTGAATGTCATGAAGTTGAAATCATATCATGCCTAGTGGTAGCTTCACATTGGGTTTAGAAAGTGTAATCTTTTGAGGCTTGACAATCACAATATTGGTCATACAAGCAATTCATGAATAATTAGTATAAGGAAGAGAACTTTCACATGTAAATACACTATCATGCAAATCTTTTGTGATTGTGAGCCCCCATCAAAATATTATATGCCAAAATTGTTGACGTTGTACAAGGAAGACAACGTAATGGTTTATGTTTGTTCATATTCACATAGAAGTTATATTGTCATAGATCCTTTAACATGTGGTGCTTGCCCCCCATATTTGCTAGCCAAAAATTTCGCACCAAGTAGAGATACTACTTGTGCATGCAAAAACCCTTAAATCCAAATATTATTTTCAAGAGTCCACCATACCTACCTATATGCGATATTCTTTTGCCGTTCTAAGAAAATTTGTATGTGCCATCTCTAATTTTCAAAATAAATTTCTCTTTCGTGTGCTCATACCGCTCGCGAGGCGGTGAGGGGTGGCCAATATTTTCCATGCTAGATGTGGTATTCCCACGATGAGTGTTTATTCACTTGTCATTGCACGAGAGTAAGGCAAAGGGTATTAGGGATGCCCAGTCCCGAAATGAAAAATGAATTTACTTTAGGTTGTCAAATAATAAATTCCTTGGAAAGTGTTGGTATGGAGGCCACCTATGCATACGGTTAGCCATGGAAAGTGAAAGTATGGTGGAAAAAGGAATAAACTTTATTTTCTGTGAGAGATCTCATTTTCTGTTTGGGAACCACCTATGATATATCTAGCATGGAAAGTGTTGGGAGCTCTAAGTCGTTCTCGTTGGTGGGAAAAGTATGCCTCTCAAAATATTTTTATCTCTCAATTTTTGCTTTGATCTCTGGAACCTCTACAAATCCCTACTTCCCCCTGCGAAGGGCCTATCTTTTACTTTTCAGTATTTACTTTTAATCAAAGAGTCAAATTATTCATCTCTATTCCTTTTTATTTTCTCTTTTGGTAAGCATCATGTGGTGAGGAAAGATCTAGGCACATATGTCCAGTTGAATATGGGTAGCATGAGTTATTATTGTTGACATCACCCTTAAGGTGAATACGTTGGGAGGCAAAACAATAAGCCCCGATCTTTCTATGTGTTCGGATGAAATGTTTTGCTCATGTGTATGCGGTGAGTGTTAGCAATCATAGAAGACTATATGATGGTTGAGTATGTGTAGCTCTTACTTAAACTCTGTTGAATAAGTTGAATTGCAATTCCTTGGTGACTAAGAACATAGGTTGTTGGGTTTCAAGAGAATTCATTGTTTGAACCTTAACATGTGAATTGGTTGCCACTATAACAGGAGAAGTTTCATAAGAAAGAATTGTTGTTATGATGCTGGGAAAAGTGATTGAAATTATCATTGATCAAACTTGTGCACTTTGCAAGCATTCACACTTCATAAATTATATCTTTTATCATTTACCTACTCGAGGACGAGTAGGAATTAAGCTTGGGGATGCTGATACATCTCCAACGTATCTATAATTTATGAAGTATTCATGCTGTTATTTTATCATTCTTAGATGTTTTACAATAATTTTATAGCAACTTTATATCATTTTTTGTGACTAACCTATTGACCCAGTGCCTAGTTCCAGTTGTTATTTTTTGCTTGTTTTTTACATTGCAGGAAATCAATATCAAACGGAGTCCAAACACCGCGAAACTTTATGGAGATTTTTTGGACCAGAAGAAACCCAATGGGCCAGAGCTGCACCTCGGGGGTGCCCCGAGGGGGGCACAACCCACCTGGGCGCGCCATGGCCCCTTGGTGCGCCCAGGTGGGTTGTGCCCACCTCGGTGGCCTCCCCAACCCCTTCTTTGCACTATAAAATCCCAAATATTCAGAAACCCCTCGGGGGTTAACCTAGATCAGAAGTTTCGCCGCCGCAGGGCTCTGTAGCCACCGAAAACCAATCCAGACCTGTTCTGTCACCCTGCCGGATGGGGTAATCATCTCCGGTGGACATCTTCATCATCCCGGCGGCTACCATGATGAGGATGGAGTAGTCCACCCTCAGGGCTGAGGGTTTGTACCAGTAGCTATGTGATTAATCTCGCTCTCTCTCTCGTGATCTATATCATGGGCTTTGTTAATATAGATGGATCATATGATGTTTCTCCCCTCTATACTCTTGTTGTGATTAATTGAGTCTTTACCCTTTGAAGTTTTGTCTTGTCAGATTGAATATTCAGAGATGAAGACACATGATATATGTCTTGCGGTATAAATACTTGAGGTGACAATAGGGGTATCTTATTGATTCACTTGATATATGTTATGGTAGTCAACTCGCGGATTCCCGCGGTGATATTGGGGTAATCTATGCATAGGGGTTGATGCACGTTTTTATTATGTTTTCTCCGATGGAAAATTTGGGATCTCCTTGTAGTTCTTTGTGTGGATTGAGTATTATGAATATGAATTTGCTTTGGTGTTATTCTAGTATGAACTCTAGGATATATCGAACAGAAACAATAGCTTTGTGTTATTTTAGTATGGACTCTTGAATAGATCGAACGGAAAGAATAGCTTTGAGGAGGTTTCGTACCCTACAAACAATTCCTATCTTTTGTCCTCCGCTAATAGGATCTCTGCAGTGATTCTTTGTTACACTTTGAGGGACAATCACATGATCCAACTATGTTAGCACTGTTGAGAGATTGCAGTAGTGAAAGTACGGACCCTAGGCGCTGTTTTTAAGCATTGAAATACCGTTTTTGTGCCCGTTTACTATTCACTACCTTGCTGTTTTTATTTATTCAGATTATCAAAATATATTTCTACCATCCATATTACACTTTTATCACCATCTCTTCACCGAACTAGTGCACCTATACAATTTTCCACTATATTGGGTGTGTTGGGGACACAAGAGATTTCATGTATTTGGTTGCAGGGTCGTTTGAGAGAGACCACCTTCATCCTACACCTCTCATGGATTGATAAACCTTAGGTCATCCACTTGAGGGAAAATTGCTATTATGCTAGAAAACTCTACGCTTGGAGGCCCAACACGTGTCTACAAGAATAAAGTTGCGTAGTAGACATCAAGCTCTTTTCTGGCGCCGTTGCCGGGGAGGTGAGTGCTTGAAGATATCTCTTTAGATCTTGCAATTGAATCTTATAGTTTCTTCTTTTATCACTAGTTTGGTTCATAAAAGAAAACTACAAAAAATGGAATTTAGGTTGCATCTTATTATTGATCCTCTTTATAATATCTTTCTTGAAAATGATGGCTCGGAAAATTATGCTCAATTGTTAGAAGAAGAAGTCAATAAAATGCTTGGCAAAAAATATTTGAATGATGAGCATGATTGCAATGTTGTTAGTGTGAATTCTTTGAATATCCAAAATGTTAATGATGATTGCACGAGTCATGACAAAAATGTTTCTTATAAGCATGTCACTTTTTGCGGAGTGAATTGGGAATGCATTTGCACATCCAAAAGGGAAGATAGATTTTTGAAGAAGCATAAATATTTAGAAATGAAAAAGTTACAAGAGAGGCTAGATGATTGTGCTGAAAGATGTAATTTTTTCGCCATCCTTGTGAACTTTCCAATGAACGTGGTCATCTAAATCTCCAATGCAAATTCTTTCATGATCAAATCATGGGCAAAAATTGTGATAACTTGATTTCCCTTGAGCATCATAAAGAGCTTAGTCTTATTTTGGGGTATGAAGAAATGAAACATATAACTAAGGGTTTTCCAAATCCCGAGAGATTTCTTGATTTTGATCTAGAGGAAATTTATATGTTTTGTGCGATAAATTGCATTGAGAATCCTTATATTGCCAAATATCTAAAGACAAGAAAACAAATAGAATATGCAGAGAGTACTAATGAAAGGGAAAATATTTCGCAATACCCTCCTAGTTTTTATTATGATGAATCAGGTAACGAGGAAGAGCTTCCTATCCAACCAATCTCATCAATAAGAAGCTTGAAAAGATTAACTAAACCCACACATGATGTGGTGAAGAAGAAGAAAAGAAGAAAGAATAGAGGTAAAAAGGTATCTCTCCCAAATGATGTTGCTCCTATTGTTGTGCCTCATGAAATGAATCAAAAATAATTGTGGAAGATGATGCACTTGATGATGATTTTGTTATGCCTATTGCTTGTTGTGATGATTATGATTGGGAAGAATATGATAATAATGTTTGCTATACTATTGGTACCATTCATGCTATTGATAAGAATGATTGTGATGATATGCAAAACCACAAGCTTGGGGATGCTATGTTCGATGGGTATGGTATGTTTGAAGATTTATTTGCTGGAAATAATGCTTGTCCTAAGCTTGGGGATGCTTTGCTTAAAGAATATGATCCTTTGATTCCTTCTACTTTCGATAAGAAAATTTATTATGATGATAGCATGCCTCCTATTTATGATGATTACATTGATGAAAGTGGGTTTGGAAGAGTGTCAACTCTAGGTAGTAGTGATCCCACTAGTTTGGAGGGTGTTGAATCTTATTAAAATATTGATGAAAGTGGATTTGGAGAGGTCATGACTTTATTTAGTGATACATCCACTATTTTGGAAGAGGTTTCAATTGACTATGACAATGAAGTTGCTATGTATGATGATTATTATGATGACATGTATGCCATAAAGAGTGATAAATCTTATATGCTTGTGCATCATGAAAAGAGTGTTGCATGTGATGTTTATATTGTTGAATTAATTCATGATGCCTCTGAAAATTATTATGATAAAGGAACTTATGCCCCGACATATCTCAATAATATCAAGTTTCTTCTCTATGTGTTGATTGTTTTGAAGTTACACTTGTTTTGCCTTCCTATTCTAGTTGATTCTTGTTCCCATAAGTTGTTTGCTCACAAAATCCCTATGCATAGGAAGTGGGTTAGGTCTAAATGTGCTAGCCATATGCTTCATGATGCTCTCTTTACATTTCAATTCTTATCTTTTATGCGAGCATCATTGAAATCATCATGTCTAGCTTAAAAGGCATTAAAGAAAAGCTGTAAGACCCACAATGTGGCTATATCTCCCACGTGTCGGGGCACGACTTAGAGGCATAGCCGCATGGTAGGCTTGTCGCAAGAGGGGTGATCTTCACACATCCCATGTACTGAATAAAAAGGGATAAAGAGTTGGCTTATAATCGCCACTTCACACAATACATAATTAATCCATACATCATCCAATGTACAATCAAAGGTCTGACTACGGAACCAAAATAAAGGAAGACAACCCCAAATGCTAGATCCCCGATCTTCCCAACTGGGCTCCACTACTGATCATCAGGAAAGGAACACATAGTAATGGCCTGAATCATCGTCGAACTCCCACTTGAGTTCGGTATCGTCACCTGCACTCGTATCCTCGGCACCTACAACTGTTTCGGAAGTATCCGTCAGTCAGGAGGACTCAACAATCTCACACCCGCGAGATCAAGACTATTTAAGCTTATGCGTAGGAGAAGGTAGTGAGGTGGATCTGCAGCAAACACTAAGCATATATGGTGGCTAACATACGCAAAAGAGAGCGAGAAGAGAAGCAACGCAACGGTCGAGAAGCTAAAGGTGATCAAGAAGTGATCCTGAAGCTACTTATGTTCAAGCATAACACAAGACCGTGTTCTCTTCCCGGAATCCACTGAGAAGAGACCATCATGGTTACACACGCGGTTGATTCATTTTAATTAAGTTAAGTGCCAAGTTCTCTACAACCGGATATTAACAAATTTCCATCTGCCACATAACCACGAGCACGGCTCTAGAAAGTTTATACGCTGCAGGGGTGTCCCAACTTAGCCCATCATAAGCTCTCACAGTCAACGAAGGATATTCCTTCTCCCGGAAAGAACCAATCAGTCTCGGAATCCCGGTTACAAGACATTTCGACAATGGTAAAACAAGACCAGCAAGACCACCCGACTGTGAATCCTGATAGGACGTGCACATATCTCGTTCTTAGGGCACACCGGATAAGCTAAGCGTATAGGTACCAACATAACCCTAGTTGCCAAGGGACGGTCCCGCACGGTGCTCTAGTTTGGACCAACACTCAAAGGAGCACTACCCCGGGGGTTTAAAATAAAGATGACCCTCGGGCTCGCGAAAACCCAAGGGAAAAGGCTTAGGTGGAAAATGTTAAAACCAAGGTTGGGCCTTGCTGGATGAGTTTTATTAAAAGCGAACTATCAAGGGGTTCCTATAACACCCAACCGCGTAAGGAACGCAAAATCAAGGAACATAACACCGGTATGACGGAAACTAAGGCGGCAAGAGTGGAACAAAACACCAGGCAAAAGGCCGAGGCTTCCACCCTTTACCAAGTATATAGATGCATTAGAGTAAAAAAGAGATAATAATGATATCCCAACAAAACCATGTTCCAACATGGAACAAACTTCAACTTCACCTGCAACTAGCAACACTATAAGAGGGGCTGAGCAAAAGCGGTAACATAGCCAAACAACGGTTTGCTAGGAACGTGGGTTAGAGGCTTGACATGGAAATATGGGAGGCATGATATAGCAAGTGGTCGGTAGCGCGACATAGCTATAGAAGGAACAACTAGCAAAGTAAAGATAGAAGTGATTTCGAGGGTATGGTCATCTTGCCTGCAAAGTTGTCAGAGTTGTCGAAAGCTTGATCCTTGTAAGCGTACTCAACAGGTTACTCGGTCATGTACTTGTCTCTCGGCTCTACCCAAAGAAAGAAAACAAGGAAAGGACCAACAATCAATCATCATGCAATGCACAAGCAACATGATGCAATACATGGCATGATATGCAAGATATGATATGCAATGCATATGCGTGCTCCGGAAGGGAAGAACGAACCAGGCATCAAACTGGCCAACCGAGTATGCCGCTGAAAAGATAAGAGGATTTCGGTTGAAATCGATATAAAGATCACCGGAAACGGATGCACGGTTTGCAAAAGGCAGGCAAAACAAGAATGACACAATTCTATGATTAACAGCATGATGCCATCTAGAATACAACAAGAAACTAAGCTACTGCACTCCAACATAGCAACAATGTATATGGCAGTAATGTACAAGAGATGCTCGACAAATCATGAACACTGAGCTACGGCTAAAACACACTATAACAGGTTCAAACAAGCATGGCAATAGTGCAAAAGATATCGGCATCACAGACTTAGTGAAAATACTAACATGTCAAAAACAACATCAGGAAGCAATGTTTAGTGCAAGCAGACAACATGCTACAGGAACATATCGTAGCAAACAAAGGCATGGTAGGATTCTATGAAAAGGACAGATCAAAAGTCCCTTACTTATCATGAGCCAAAAAGGCACAGAAGATATGATGGTACCCATGTAAACATAGCTAGTTTTATTAACAGTTCCAGACTTAGCAGAAAAACAGAGCATGGCATAAACAAAACTATGATAGCAACTTTGCAAGCTCAAACCACTCACAACAAGGCATTTCATGACAATATAAGCACACCAATAGCAAGAATACATATTCATGAAGCTAACCATGGCAAGAGAAACTTCCTAGGATGCATGGATCACTAGCAACAACCATGGCAATATTAATTAACATGTTAACATTCTGCCAGGAACATTTTATAGCAAACATAGAGCAAGAAAATGACATGCTAGAACACCCCATAATTTCAAATAAGGGCATGGATGGATTTAGCATAACCACATGTTCAAAACATCCTCAATGAAGTATCCCAAAATAAGCATGGATCGCACTGTAGAATCAAGTTTACAAGGCATCAAAATAACAGCAGGGAAAGGACTTAGCAAAAACCTAAGTCCCTGAAAACAACAACATTGCGAAGCCTAGTTTGCATGCTTGTGCTAGTCACCACATAGATCACAAAAATACAAGACAAGCACCCCTGTAAATATGGCATGTTGTAGATTAAAACACATGTAGACCTCAAGCTCATATGATGCACACATCAAATGCAACAAAAATGAAAAAACTTCATAAACTGATAAGTACCAGCAGTAAACATTTTATAGCACTCTTGCATCAATGAAAATGGCATCATAACAGAGAGTAACATGCATGGAAATGCTTCTAACGTGAAAAGCTCAACGAGGCAAACAATTCGACATACCATATGCATGATTTGGAGTTACGGTCACCAAGATGTGAAGCGATGAACATCACATAAAAAATATTGCAGAAAAAGGACTTACGGTTTGCACGCTTCCCGATGCACGACTGGATCTCGCCGGAGTTGGAATTCGCTGGAGTAAGAGGACGCGGATCCAGCGCTAGGGGGCTCGCGGGAACTACGGGCGGTGGTTCCCAAGGTTGGGTCGTCGAGAGGCAGCAGCACGGGGTCGGCGGGGCCCTGGTGAGGCGCTGCGGTGGCCGGCAACGCGCGTCTGGTGGCAGAGGAGTAGAGCAGCCCCGACGTGCGTCGCGGAGGAGCGGGTGGCGCACGGAGGAGCGGGGCAGCGAAGGGCGGCGGGTTCGACGGCGTGAGGTCGTGGGCCGGCCGGGCGACGACGTGGGCCGCGGGGGCCTGCCCTGGGCCCCGGTGGGCTTCGGCGGGTGGCGGCAATGTGGGCGCGGGCCAGGCGACGTGTAACACCCCGGATGTAACTTTCCCAATTTGTACTCCAACTCTTCCCGTTTCTGGCGTTAAGTAATGTTATTTTCTCTGTTTCGGGTCTTTGTCTCCGTGTGTTGTTGTCGTTGTCATGCATCTCATATCATGTCATCATGTGCATTGCATTTGCATACGTGTTCGTCTCATGCATTCGAGCATTTTCCCCGTTGTCCGTTTTGCACTCCGGCACTTCGTTCTCCTTCGGTGTTCATTTCTACCTTTCTTTCGTGTGTGGGGATTAAACATTTCCGGATTGGACCGAGACTTGCCATGCGGCCTTGGTTTACTACCGGTAGACCGCCTATCAAGTTTTGTACCATTTGGACTTCGTTTGATACTCCAACGGTTAACCGAGGGACCGAAAAGGCCTCGTGTGTGTTGCAGCCCAACACCCTTCCAATTTGGCACAAAACCCATCTAAACCTTCCCCATCATCTAGATCGTTTGATCACGATCGCGTGGCCGAAAACCGCACCTCATTTGGACTCTCCTAGCTCCCCCTATGCCTATATATAGCCCCTCCTCCGAAATCCGGATCCCCCTAGTCCAAAACCCTAAAAATCGTCTCCGCGCCGGCCGGACATCGCCGCCGCCCCAACCGGGAGCTGCCACGTGGCGCCCTCGTGACCACATCCCCGCCGGCCCGCTTGGCCCAGCCGGGGCCCCCGCGGCCCGAAGCCGCCATCCGCCGCCGCCGCCGCGCCAGGGCACCTTCCCGCCGCCCGAGCGCGCCGCAGCGCGCCGCCTCCTTCTCCGAGCCGCCGCCCACCGGACCGCCGCCCGGAGCCCTGCTCCGCCCTCCACCGCCGTCGCCGCCTCACTGTCGGCCGGACCCGGCGCCCCCACAGCCAGATCTGGCTCCGCCCCCCTCTCCGGCACAGTCCCGGCCGACTCCGGCGATATCCGCCACCGCCTCGGCTTCCGTGCACCGTTGACTTTTGTCTCGAGGTTGTTTTTGCACTAAGTCCCCGAATCCCAGATCCATGTGCTCCTGTTCATCGTGTCATATCTTTGCATCTGTAACTCCGTTTTGGGCATATTGCATATCAAAATGTTCATCTCAGAGAGTACATCATTTCATTCCATTGCATCATTTTCATTGGAGTTCATCTTGATGCCCAAAATGCTGTTAGAAGAGGGCTACTTGAGATAATTGTCAGATCTGCTGCTCCATTTAGATATTTGTCATTTTTGCCATGATTATTGTGTGCATGATATGTCCTTGAGTTCTACATATGTTTTGTTAAGGGTTTTGTCATCTTTCCAGAGGTGCGACCCATGTATTTTTGTGATGTGTGTGGTGACTAGCACGAGCTTGCAAAGTGGTGCTCTTGGTAATTCTGATTTCAGGGACTTAGCATTTCCACTAAGTCCTTGATCTGTTTATCTCATGATGCCATATGTTCATGTTGTTTCCTAGTGATCCGTGCCCCTTTTGAGGATGATCAGTAAGGATGTTTTGTTAATCTTGTAGTGCTCTATCCATCCATGTCTTTGTTTGCAATTATGGAGCAACCTAGCTTGAGTCAATCGAGCTCTACTTTTGCTACTTCGTGAATCTGGGCAGATTGTCAACTTGTTTGCAATTTTGCCAATGATGTTGTAGTTGATCCGTGCATGCTATGCTATTGTTCTTGCCATGTCTAGCTTGCATTTTGTGTATTCTTGATGGATGTATGCTTAGCTTTTCATGACTTGCTCTATAGTGAGTGCATCGAGCTCGTAAACATGCCTACTTGAGTTATGTTTCAGCATGTGCCAGTTTTCACTAAGTCTGAAAACTGATTATGTTTTTGCCATGTTCACATGCTTGCAATTGTATTTTCTGATCCCTTTTGGCTCAAGGTCACTAAGGGACTTTTGTTAATCTCTTTGAGTAGCTCTATGCCATGCTTTATTTTGCCATGTTCAGGTCCTGTAGCATGTAGTTTTGTTGCTCCGAAGAGTGCTACCTGATCTAAAATTCCAGACAAGTGTTAATTTCACTAAGTCTGAAATCTGTTTGTCATATGCATTTTTGCCATGCTTGTTTGAACCTGTTAATGGATGAATTGGCAGTAGCTCAGTGCTAGACTTTTGTTAAGCATCTTGAATGCATACCTGCCATGCATTTTTATGCCATGTTTGGGTACTGTAGCTTGTTCATCTCATTGCATTTAGATGGCTACTTGCTGTAAATCGCAGACCGGTGCCATATTTGTATCGCTTGCCATTTTCAAACCGTAACTCCGACTCCGGTGTTCTTTATATCGTTTTCAAGCAATTTCATCTCATCTTTCCAGTGGCACACTTGGATTCCCAAGTTGAGTCCAGGTTCATGCATCCCTTGTCAAATCTTGCATATGCATCCCACATCGCATCCCGCATAGCATACCATATTTGCATCATATTGTTTGAGCTTTGCCCGTGGTTGATTGTGTTCCGTTTGCTTGTTTGTCTTGTTTGGGTAGAGCCGGGAGACGAGTTCGCTAACGAGGAGCCTATTGAGTTTGCTTTCGAGGATCCAGTCAACTCTGACAACTTTGCAGACAAGATGATCATACCCTCGAAATCACTACTATCTTTGCTATGCTAGATTGCTCGCTCTTTTGCTATGCCAACGCTACGATGCCTACCACTTGCTTTCAAGCCTCCCAAATTGCCATGTCAAACCTCTAACCCACCTTGTCCTAGCAAATCGTTGATTGGCTATGTTACCGCTTTGCTCAGCCCCTCTTATAGCGTTGCTAGTTGCAGGTGAAGATTGGAGGCCGTTCCTTGTTGGAACATTTATTTACTTGTTGGGATATCATTATATTATCTTGTTATCTTAAATGCATCTATATACTTGGTAAAGGGTGGAAGGCTCGGCCTCTCGCCTAGTGTTTTGTTCCACTCTTGCCGTCCTAGTTTCTGTCATATCGGTGTTATGTTCCCGGATTTTGCGTTCCTTACGCGGTTGGGTTATAATGGGAACCCCTTAATAGTTCGCCTTGATTAATGCTTTTCCAGCAATGCCCAACCTTGGTTTTACCATTTGCCACCTAGCCTCTTTTTTCCTTGGTTTTCCGGAGCCCGAGGGTCATCTTATTTTAAACCCCCCCCTCGGGCCAGTGCTCCTCTGAGTGTTGGTCCACCTGTCAGCTGCCGGTGGCTACCAGGGGCAACTCTGGGCTGACCTACCCGTACCTAAGACAATCTGAGTGTGCCCTGAGAAAGAGATATGTGCAGCTCCTATCGGGATTTGTCGGCACATTCGGGCGGTGTTGCTGATCTTGTTTTAACCTGTCGAAGTGTCTTGAAGATCCGAGATACCGAGTCTGATCGAAACGTCTTGGGAGGAGGTCTATTCCTTTGTTGACCGTGAGACCTTGTCATGGGCTAAGTTGGGACTCCCCTGCAGGGATTTGAACTTTTGAAAGCCATGCCCACGGTTATGGGCAGATGGGAATTTGTTAATGTCCGGTTGTAGATAACTTGAACCTTAACTTAATTAAAAATGAATCAACTAAGTGTGTTACCATGATGGCCTCTTCTCGGCGGAGTCCGGGAGGTGGACACGGTGTTGGAGTAATGCTTGCGCAGGTTGTTCTCTAGTTTCTCGCTCGCGCTTTGCCTCCTCTTCTCACTCTCTTTTGCGAATAAGTTAGCCACCATATTTGCTAGTCGCTTGCTGCAGCTCCACATATATTTACCTTGCCTTACCTATAAGCTTAAATAGTCTTGATCACGAGGGTGCGAGATTGCTGAGTCCCTGTGGCTCACAGATTACTATTACACCAGATGCAGGGCCTGATGATTCCGCTCCAGGAGACGCGCTTGAGCTCAAGTGGGAGTTCGATGAAGACTCTCAGCGATACTATGTTTCCTTTCCTGATGATCAGTAGTGGTGCCCAGTTGGGGGTGATCGGGACCGTGTCGCATGTTGGGTTATCTTTTATTTTGGCGCTGTAGTCGGGCCATGAGTGTTTGGATGATGTAATGTTATTTATGTACTTGATTGACGTGGCGAGTGTAAGCCAACTATGTTATCTCCCCTTTTATTATCTATATTACATGGGATGTTGTGAAGATTGCCTAACTTGCGACATATGCCTTTAATGCGATTATGCCTCTAAGTCGTGCCTCGACACATGGGAGATATAGTCACATCGAGGGTGTTACACGACGTGGCATGCGCCTATTGGATGCGGGGCAGCGGCGGCAGAGGTGGCGCCTCGCGGTTGGCCGGGGTGACACGTCCGGCGGACACGTCCGGTGCGGGCGGACTTGTCCGGCGGCGCGAGGTGGAAGAAGACTATGGTTAGACCGCGAATTTCGGAGGGATGCATATATTTATAGATAAAGGGAGTTTGGAGTGTCCAAATGAGGTGTGGTTTTCGCCTACACGATCATGATCGGACGACGGAGGACATGGAGTTGGTTTAGATGGGTTATTTGGCCGTTTTGGAGGGGTGTTGGGCTGCAACACACAAAAGGCCTTTGCGGATACCCGGTTAACCGTTGGAGCATCAAACGGCCTCCAAATGGAAAGAAATTTGACAGGAGGTCTATTGGTGGTGTACCAAGGCCACTTGACAAATCTCGGTCCATTCCAAGAACGTTTAACACCCGCTCACAAAAAAATACAAGAGGGGTGCGCCGGTGCATGTGGGAGTGTCGGATTGCGAAATGGACAACGAGGAAAATGCTCGGACGCATGAGACGAACACTTATGCAAATGCGATGCACATGATGACAAGGTATGAAATGCATGACATGAACAAAATGCAAAACAGAAGTCAAAACCCAACCACGAAGGGAATCTCATAACTTAAAGCCGAAAATGGCAAGAGTCGGAGTTACTAATATGGCAAGTTACATCCGGGGTGTTAAAATACTCCACTACGAGAGGATCTAGTCCCGAGATATAGGACTGAAAGAATTCCGGATATTCAGAACAGAGGTGATCCTCACATTCCTAAGTGGTTTCTCGGTCAGAATGGTGTGACCACTTCACTTTCAGGAATTTGATTGACTTGTTGCGAGTTTTCCCTCGGTTTCTTCAAGAATAGCAACAGGATGCTAATGGTAAGACAAATCTTCTTGAAGATCAATCTCTTCAAAGTTCATGGTGCGCTCAGGAGTCTTGAAGCACCCGCAAAGCTGTGACACATGAAACACATTGTGCACATTTGTGAAGTTGGACGGAAGCTCAAGTTGATAGGCGAGGTCGCCTCTTTTGCCGATGATCTTGAAAGGACCCACATATCTAGGGGCAAGCTTCCCTTTGATACCGAAGCGACGAGTGCCTTTCATTGGAGAGACATGGGGGTAGACATGGTCTCCGATCTCGAAAGCCAAGTCATGGTGCTTGCTATCATAGTAACTCTTCTGGCGCGATTGCGCGGCTTTGAGATTTTCATGGATGACTTTGCACGTTTCTTCAGCTTATGTGATTAAGTCGTTGCCAAGAAGTTGGCGTTCACCAGTCTCTAACCAATTGAGAGGGGTACGACACTTTCTGCCATAGAGAATCTCGAATGGGGCCTTGCCCGAACTTGCTTGGAAGCTATTGTTGTAGGATAACTCGACATATGGAAGACAATCCTACCACTTCATGCCGAAAGAGATGACACAAGCCCTGAGCATATCTTCAAGGATTTGATTGACTCGCTCGACTTCGCCACTAGAGGATGGAAAGCTGTGATGAAGCAAATGTTGGTGCCCATGGCCTTCTTGAAGGAGTCCCAGAACTTGGAGGTGAAAATGCTTCCATGATCTGAAGATATCAATTATGGAATACCGTGCAAGGAGACAATCCTGGAGGTGTATAGCTCTGCCAACTGAGCTGTTGTGATAGATTCTTTGATTGGAAGGAAATGAGCCACTTTAGTAAGATTGTCGATGACAACGAAGATAGCATCATTTCCATGCTTGGACTTGGGAAATCCAGTCACGAAGTCCATCTCGATATGGTCAAACTTCCATTCTAGAATATCAAGAGGTTGGAGGAGACCATCTGGCCGTTGGTGTTCTACTTTCACCCTTATGCAGACATCACATTCATTTACGAATAGAGCAATTTCTCGCTTCATTCGAGTCCACTAATACGACTCCTTGAGGTCATTGTACATCTTCGTACTTCTAGGATGAATGGATAGAAGGGAATTGTGTGCCTTGTTCATCATGACTTTCCTTAGATCACCTTTAGGAACCACAATCAGGTCCTAGAAGAATAGAGTTTCTTTGTCATCAATGTGATAGCACTTGTATTTGGGTTGGCTCTTGGCAATCCCATGTTTCACCTTCTTCACTATGGTATCTAGGAGTTGTGTCTCACGAATTTGATCTTCCAAAGTAGGAGAGACTTGGAGGTTGGCAACAAAGCCTCGAGGAACAACTTGGAGATTCAGTTTGCGGAAAGCTTCACAAAGGTCCGGTTGGAAAGGCTTGAGAATTAAGCTGTTGCAGTAAGCCTTCCTGCTCAAAGCATCTGCAATGACAATGGCCTTGACTGGAGTATATTCAATACTCGGATTGTATTCTTGAATCATTTCGACCCATCGAGTCTATCTAAGGTTGAGGTTGGGTTGAGTGAAGATGTACTTGAGGCTCTTATGATCTGTAAAGATGTTGGCTTTCCATCCCAACAATATATGTCTCAAAGTTAATAATGCATGGACAACTGCCGCCAACTCAAGATCGTGAGTGGGATAGTTCCTTTCGTTGGGCTTCAACTGACGAGAGGTATAGGCTGACGGTGTCCTGGACTAGGGGGTACTCACCACATCGTCTCCCGATCAATTGGCTTGGATCAAGGACCCCCAAGGCCATTTACTCATGGGCCAGTTCAAACAGCCGATGACATGCACAGGGAAGAATCCACAAGACTTGGTGATCAAGACAAGGACTCCTCTCCACCGGCGTATTCGACTAGGACTCTTGTTATCCTAGGCCTCCGGTACATTATATAAGCCGAGGTCAGGCTAGTCGGTAGATTATTATGACATTACTCATCTTACATGTAGGGTTTAGACCACAACATACGATCTCGAGGTAGATCAACTCTTGTAACCCCTATACTCATAAAAGTCAATCAAGCAGGAAGTAGGGTATTACCTCCATCAAGAGGGCTCGAACCTGGGTAAACATTGTGTCCCCTGTCTCATGTTACCATCGATCCTTAGATGCACAGTTCGGGACCCCCTACCCGAGATCTGCTGGTTTTGACACCGACAATGGTGCTTTCATTGAGAGTTCCACTGTGTGATCGGCGAAGGATCAATGGCTCGCCCGCAGATCAACTGCGATGCCGGCATCTTCGTCGATGGCTCGACTGGTCACCTTGGCTCGACCGAGGACCGCGCTCCATCTCCGATCGTCTTGTTCGGATAGGGACCTTCATCAGAATCAACTCCTATCTCTATCAAGATCATAGAGGAATCATCCATGGAGCTCTGGGCTCAACGTCAGCATTGCCCTCGGGCGACCGTGCTATTTATTCGAACATCGAACTTGTATCCGCTGCCACCGCCTCCTCGAGCATCGCTTTGACGATTCCTTTTGTGGAATTGTGCGGAATTGAGTCTACAAAAACCATGCAAAATTTTGTCGAGTTCCGATGGAGGAATCTTGGGCAATCTATGATATACCAGAACTGTGTCAAATCTGGACGGGAATCTGGACGAGTTTAGAGCATGGTCTCCAGCACCTAGCTCGGACGTCCTTTGGAAGATCCAACTGTTGATCATATTCGGAATTCCTATATCTACCACCCCTTACAATTTCAGCTTGATCCGACCATCCAAACTCCAGGAACCTTCCGATTAGTGCATCACTCTTTAGATCTGTTTTCTGCGCGAATACGGATCCGACCAGAACTCATGTTTCTTTATGAACGTGATATTGGACAACCTTTTTAATGAAATTTTCTTCTATGGTATTGCGCATTGTTTTTAACACGTGCCCATCAAATTTTAAGCCTTCTTTGAGGCACTCTTCACCATCGCGCTGGTGTCACACCAGTCTGGTAACATTGCTCCACGTCTGCCGACCTGCACTAGACAGATCGTCGCTTCATCGAGCCGAGCCTAACCTTATCGGATCATCAGCTCGGCAAGCCAAAAAAGAGTTCGAAATTGCGAAGGATAAATCATCATCAACACCATCGCCCACGGATTGCATGGGTCAGGAGCAATGACATCGCCGCTCGGTCACTTCATCAATCCGACATCGACCGCGTCACAAGTTATGACCAGCGTCAGCATGGCCGCACTGTTACTTTTTCAAGCCGATGTCCATCACGCCGAACTGCTTCAACACCTCGGCTGACATGGCAGCTGCAATGTCTCCTTACTGACCTGCTCTGTCATCTCGGCTAGACCGGGGACTTTGCTATTTCTTCATCAACATACTCCGATGACTTCGGCGTCAGCAGCCGACCAGCTTCATCACGTTAGCTAGACCGGGGGCTTTGCATCGACAAGCCCAGCTTTGCCAGCATCGCCATGCCGTAGCTTTATCGCCCATCAGGCAATGGGTGTGCGGATCGAGTCCCAATTTTTGGAGTAACCTTTCTTCAGATTGCTACAACCGATAAAACAGGTGTTATTAATCCTAGTATTCTTTCTTGCTTGGGTTTATTTTTCCCAAGGAATTATTACTCTGGTTTGTTTCATCATCTGTACACAGGTCTATCAAATGGTGGCCGCATTAACAACGGTCGCGTGGTGGTTCGGTCATTTCCGTATACAGTTCGGCGAATGCCACATCCGGAACTAAGACCGGCCTGTGAATTTAGGCTTTGCCACGACTTCACCACGTCACGCCGACGCCCTGCATCGAGATTGACTTCGGCGCCAGGCCACATTTCTTTCAATAAATTATTTTTGCGAAAAGCAATTATCCTTTTTGGACTGCACTATTTTATGTGTGTAGGTGATCGACTTCGACTGCATCACGCGGTCACTTTGGCAAGCCGACGTCGTTGTCCCAATCGGCTCACGTGATCACCTTGTTGGTCGAATTCCATACCGACATGTTCAGTTCCCTCGGGGACTTCGGCATCGCTGAGAGAGCTCTACCTCATCGAGTGTTCGGCACATGGGCCATGTTTCTTTTATTACTCACTTTGCGTAAATTGTTAATTATGCAACATTATTATTATTATTATTCCTATTATCTCCGGCCTGCACTATTTTCTGTGCACAGGTCAAGGATCTGAGTCATGGAGCGCTGTCACCTCGGCGTACCGACGTACCACGTCACCTTGGCTGGACCGAGGGCTTCGTCATTACTTCATTAAGCCACGTCGGGGACTTCGGCATCACACTTCCGGCCTGCATTGGCCGTGCTATCTCGCCACTTCGGAGTGCCGAGCTCTTCGCTCCGCCATCTCGGGACCGGCTTGGGGGCTGGGACCTTGTCCCACCGTAAGCTTGGGCCATGCATCGACACCGAGCACATTAACCAGCTAAGTCTCTTCCATGCTTAAATACCTTCAGTTTTAAATTTCATTCGGTTCGACCAAGCATTATGCTTTTTTGACAAAAAGTCATTTGCGAAAAACTTTCTTTGTCAAAACCTTGTTTGTTGCAAGCAAATTAAAATACCCCGTTTACTTGGGGGCTTCCTTTATGAAGCCTTTCCTCTCGCATATAGTTATGCTTGTATGGCTTCGTTCCTTGTTCGTGTATTACACCACAATATGCACCATGTTGACTTAAGTGTTTCGCAAGCTGGGTTGCCTGGCTCCTGTGCTTACCCCTACGTTCCCGATTGTTCGGCTAGGCGGTAAAGGGAGCACCTCTGCGATTGTTACTGCCGGGTCAGACGGATGTGTAGCTCAAACTGGGTGAAGCCGAAAGCTAGCGCTCTTATTGTTTTCAATAATGGTCGGCACACAACAGAACTCATGAGTACAAAAAATCTATTGCACAAGTCTCATAGTAACAATGAGCAACTGAAGAAAGATATCGGTGGAGGTACTATTTTCTTCGAAGATGCTTCTTACACTTCGTCAGTAATATAGCATAAGTTCCCTGAGCATGCTTTGTCTGTTACAGCCTTTTGGCTTGATTGCCTGGTTATCAGAAACACCGTCGATGCTTTCGACAGGTGGAGTACATGACACTTTTCGGTCGTTGACCAAAGAGGGAGAAGCCGACGGTTGGTTACGACACGTTTAAAGTTCAGGTGAACACAAATATGATATAAGTACATCGGTACATACAATCATTATACATAAAATTCTTCTACCCAAGTCACTTGGGGGCTCTTATATGAGCTATTTTTATAGTAAATGTGTTTTCTTCTTGGTCGTTGCAAAGTCTTTTTCTACCGCTTCTTTTTCGACTCGAGTGTATGGTCAATAGCCGGATAGCCTGTCTTCTCTCTAAAAAGCCGCTCGGGTTTAGTTTGCTAAACTGGCCTCGAAGAAGTACTCCGCCTTTGGGATAAGGAGCTTGAAGCCATAGGCTGGCCCGCTTGAAGTGTTGAGATCGGATGTGTCATGTTAAAGCACGGCAGAAGCACAATTTTTTCCTTTTTCCAATTTTTGGATTGGCACTGAACGCTTGATCTTGTTCGGACGTCAAGTTTTTACTGACGTTTTTTGGTTTTCCAAGATTATGGCACTTTTAAACTATTTGTGTGTTTCCAGTATAAGTATCACAGTGCAATACCGGACACCTTTAGAGATTCGGCAAAAACATTCTCGGATATTGGTATATATGCATCGGTTTCAAATTGTGTCTTCGATCAAATAGTTCGGTTGCCCGGCTCCTGTGCTTGCGTCCTACGTTCCACTTTGTTCGGCTAGGTGTGCAAGGGGAGAACCACTGCGATTGTGCTTCTAGCTCACATGGTTAAGCACCTCAATGGAGAAAGCTGAAAACCGACTGTCAGAATAAGCGTAAACTTGTCAGCGATCCGATGACTATGTTAAATGACGGACCGTTCATAACATTGGCCGAAGTGTTTACGGCTTGACCTCGAATGTCGCCGAACACTAACCGGGGGCTCAAAGCTAGCTTCCCCATTTTAAAGCTCCTATGACTAAGTGAAAGTTATAAAGCCCGCATATCTGATTGCCCCATTTCCGCTAACATAACCGCCTTCGGGCATTGAGACGTCGGCTAAGGGTTGTCTTGTTATTGCGGAGACACCATGTGTAGTATCTACAAAGGGGTAGAAGCCAACGATGGGCCACTTTCAACTGATAAACGGTCGCAACGGAGTCAAAATAAACATATCATTGCCATTTGTATTTATATACAAGGGCTG
Source organism: Triticum urartu (assembly GCF_003073215.2). Taxonomy (NCBI): domain Eukaryota; kingdom Viridiplantae; phylum Streptophyta; class Magnoliopsida; order Poales; family Poaceae; genus Triticum; species Triticum urartu. Next base: position 332,282,056 of record NC_053027.1, on the reverse strand, counting down.
TCTTCCATAATCATCGTTATAAAGCCATATATATGCATCAATTTGACTTAAGATTTTTGCCAAGCTGGGTTGCCTGGCTCCTGTGCTTACCCCTACGTTCCCGATGGTTCGGCTAGGCGGTAAAGGGAGCACCTCTGTGATTGTTACTACCTGGTCATCCGAGTTAGTGCCTCAGACTGGGTGAAGCCGAAAGCTAGCGATCTTAAAGGATCACATTGGTCGGCAACGACGGAAGTAAATTTTTTGGTTCATTAATACCATAGAGTTCGGGAACTTTCTCTGAACTAAATCCTCAATATTTTACTCCCACATTTATCGGAGGTGAGGTTTCATGATCATGATAAGCATGACGACCCAAAGAAAGGAACCGATAGCGGGACTATTTTCCTTGGAAGATGTTTCTTACATTAAGTAATATAACATATCTCTCCGCATACCTTTGTTTATAAAACCGTATGGCCGGATTGCCTTCTTTTCCATAAATCTTTGCCCTTATAACGGCTTTACAAAGTAGGACAAACACTCCCTGGCTTCTGGCCGAGGAGGTTGAAGACGATGGTCGGTCAGCAAAGTTTTGTACAATGCGGATCCGAGCATTAATGATGTATAGTACTTGGATATGTAGAATCATTACACATAATTTGTGGTTTTACTCTGGATATCGATCCTTAATTCGGCCACCCGTGCCCACATTAAGGCTCGGGGGCTACTGGGCTTCGGGCTTATCATTCACTAATATTGAAAGGGGCGTATCAATCCCCTGATCTGGTGTTGCCACCCGACCAGTGTCTCGGGGGCTACTGCATTGACAATCCAATGCAGAAAATTTAAAGTGCAATATAGCTTTCGAGGAGATTATGATCCTCAGGTTGGTCGACCGCACCCAACCTGAGTCTCGAGGAATTTGCACACCGCTTTTTGTGTCCAGAAGTATTCTGCTGAGCTAGGAGTTGATCCTCAGGCCGATTTTGTGAATCAACCTGAGTCTCAGGGGCTACGGGATCAGCGATCTTATGTCATCCTTCAGGTGCATCTCGGGTTTTAGACCGATACACACCTAGAGGGCTACTAGCTATATATCTCGCTTGAGAATAAATTGCACCAATAAAAAATATTGACAAAAAATCGGCACAAAGTCGGGGTGGTGCACCACCTTAGAAGCAGTCCGGCATAAAGCTCGGGCGCTAGTGGCTGGCTCCATAGAGGGCATTTTCGGCATTAAGCTCGGCTAAAATCCTTCAACTTCTATGAACCAAGGTGATTTATGACACCTCGGATATAGTCCGGCGTTGGTGCTCGGAAGCGGTCCGGCATTGGAGCTTGGACATGGTCCGGCATCAGAGCTCCGATACATTCCAGCGTTGGAGCTCGGAAGCGGTCCGGCATTGGTGCTTGGCTGCAAAAGATACATCGAATGCAGTCCGGCGTTGGATCTCGGACGCAACTTCAAAGTATTCGGCCTTTATCATGAGCAGCCCTTTAAGTCTTAGGCCTCTATAATTTATGAAGTATTCATGCTATTATATTATCCATCTAGGATGTTTTATATGCATTTATATGCTATTTTATATGATTTTTTGGACTAACCTATTAACCTAGAGCCCAGTGCCATTTTCTGTTTTTTCGTTGTTTTTGAGTATCACAGAAAAGGAAAACCAAACGGAGTATAACTGACCTGAAACTTGATGGAGCTTATTTTTGGACCAGAAGAAGGCCAGGAAGTAAAAGAACTGGGCTAGAAGAGTCTCGGGCAGCCCACGAGGGCGGGGGGCGCGCCCACCCCCCTAGGCGCGCCCCCTGCCTCGTGGACAGCCCGGAGACCCCCCTGTCTTGTTCCTGACTCCAACACCTCTTATATAACCCAAAACTTCCAGAAAGAAACCTAGATCGGGAGTTCCGCGGCCAGAAGCCTCCGTGTCCACCGAAAACCAATCTAGACCCTCTCTGGCACCCTGCCGGAGGGAGCCATCATCACCGGAGGGCATGGCGGAGGATCCTGGAGGGGCCATTATTGTCATGAAGGCCAAGGACCAGAGGGGGAACCTCTCCCCATCCTGGGGGAGGCCATGGAGGAGGAAGCACAAGGGGGAGAACCTCTCCTCCTCTCTCTTGGTGGCACCGGAGTGCCATTGAGAGGGGAATCATCGCCGCGGTGATCGTCTTGATCAATATCACCATCATCATCTCTTTTATGCAGTCCACTCTCCCGCACCCCGTTGTAATCCCTACTTGAACATGGTGCTTTATGCCACATATTATGATCCAATGATGTGTTGCCATCCTATGATGTTTTGAGTACATATCTTTTGTCTTTGGGTTGATTGATGATCTAGATTGGTACGAGTTGTATGTTTTATTTTGGTGCTATCCTATGGTGCCCTCCATGTTGCGCAATCATGAGGGATTCCCGCTGTAGGGTGTTGCAATACGTTTATGATTCGCTTATAGTGGGTTGCGTGAGTGACTAAAACACAATCCCGAGTAAGGTTTTTTTTGCGTATGGGATAAAGGGGACTTGATGCTTTAATGCTATGGTTGGGTTTTACCTTAATGATCTTTAGTAGTCGCGGATGCTTGCTAAAGTTCCAATCATAAGTGCATATGATCCAAGAAGAGAAAGTATGTTAGCTTATGCCTCTCCCTCATTTGAAATTGCAATGACGACTATCGGTCTTGTTAACAATTGCCTAGGAAAATTACACACACCGATCCACCATTATTCCACACTCGCTATTTATAATATTTATAATATATTCTAACTTTATGATAACATCCCCTACTTTCATAATTTAGCTCTCCGATATCATGCAAAGCTGTCCACTTCATACCCACAACATAGTTTTATTTCTCGTTGCTAGTTGGAAGCAAACGTTCGGTGTACGTAGAGTCATATCAGTGGCAGATAGGGCTTGAGAGAATATTGATCTTACCTTTAGCTCCTTATGGGTTCGACACTCCATACTTATCACTTACACCTTTGGAAATTGCTACGATGATTCCTTGCACTTGGGAATTATCAGTCACCTCCCATGGTCCTTGGTGCCTTGTTCTCGCATGAGCTAATCGGGGGTGGGTAAGTTAGGGCGCGTGACCCGGTGCCTCACCACTACGGGAGCCATGCGTCAGTTGTCTTTCTTTAGGACATCCGCATGAGAAACCTAGGCACGGCGTCTGTGCTCGGGTCCGTCCCTGAAGCGTCGATAAACCCAACGGCTGAGCTCTGTCTGGCGGGCCAGCCCCATTCACGTCACCTCCTGGGGTCATTGGTGTTTTTGCCTTCTCATGTGATAACCTCAGGAGATTTATTCGGCACAGGTCACCAAACCATCTCGCAGGGGAGTCACAAGTGTTCCGAATCAAATTCAGGCACAACACGCCTTTGGTTGGGCCTCATGAGTCCCGCGTTGGCTCACGACTGCCCATACACACCTCCTCTAGCCCTGCCGTGCAAGCCATGTGTCAGAGCGGGGATATACACACCCCAGGGTCTCCACTCAAAGGAAGCCCCCACCCACGCACCAGCGGAAGCACCATGCTCTGTGCTAGAAGTCGACATGGTCAAGGAGCAGCTATGCCCGTGCAAGAGCGGAAGCGCTATGCTCTGCTCTGGTGATAGACAACTAAGGGCGGTTGCACAGGCGCAATAACCTCAGGGAGCCTCCAGGCTCGGTGTTCAGCCTCACCGCAACGATTTCCCTTCGGGAGAGTCGCGCGAGGGGGCTGGGCACGGGGGCTACGCTGAGGCCACGCCTAGCGTACGCCACTCTGCCAGGTCCCTCGGACCTGGTCTTCGTGCACGCCTTCCGAGTGGGACCTCGGCGAGGAAAGGTATGGCGGTCTGTTCGTACGTCAAGGGGGACTCCTGAGCACCGCTACTCAGGAGGCTAACTGGTCACGTAGCCCCTCACCCCTTGGTTTCATCCTGGTGATTCGGACGACCCAACGGCGGCTGAGGTATGCGCGGGGCCGGGCCCTGCCGACGCAGAATGCTAAGACCTACTCTCACATCTCCTTCCCGAGGGCTATTTGTAGGTCAAGGGGGATTCCTGAGCATCGCGACTCTAGAGCGTAACTGGTCCCGTAGCCCTTCACCCCTTAGTCTCGTCCTGGCGATCCGGACGATCCAACGGCGGCTGAGGTATCCACGGGGCCGGGCTTGGCTGACGCAGAACAACAAAGCAAAAGAAAAGGAAATTGCGGAACCCTAGAAAGTTATTAAAAAACATATTGTATCTTAAGGGTACCAAGCACAAGTTCTTATGCCTCCACGAGGCATGATACATGTTGCAGGATTTGAACAGAGGGGAGCGCTGCCATTGAGCAATCAAGCCTCTCCTTCAGCCTTGCCTGGGCATAGCCGCTCCTTGACCGTGTCGACTGCCAGCACAGTGCATGGTGCTTCCGCTGGTGCGTGGGTGGGGGCTTCCTTCGAGTGGAGACCCTGGGGTGTGCATAGCCCTGCCCTGACATGTGGCTTGCACGACAGGGCTAGAGGAGGTGTGTATGGGCACTCGTGAGCCAACACAGGACGCATGAGGCCCATACTCAAGGTGGGTTGCACCTGAATTTGATTCGGAACACTTGTGACTGCCCTGCGAGATGGTTAGGCGACCTATGCCGAATGAATCTCCTGAGGTTATCGCATGAGCAGGCCAAAACACCAATGACCCCAGGAGGTGACATGAATGGGCCCGGCCCGCCAGACAAAGCTCAGCCATTGGGTTTGTCGATGCTGCAGGGACGGACCCGAGCACAAACGCCGTGCCCAGTTTTCTCATGCGAATGTCCTAAAGAAAGACAACTGACGCACGGCTCCCGTAGTGGTGAGGCACCAGGTCGCATGCCCTAACCTACCCGCCCCCGATTAGGTAATGCGAGAACAAGGCACCAAGGACCATGGGAGGTGACTAATAATCCCCAAGTGCAGGGAATCATCGTAGCAATTTACAAAGGTGGAAGTGATAAGTATGGAGTGTCGAACCCACAAGGAGCTAAAGGTAAGATCAATATTCTCTCAAGCCCTATCTGGCACTAATATGACTCTACGTACATCGAACGTTTGCTTCCAACTAGCAACGAGAAATAAAACTATGTTGTGGGTATGAAGTGTATAACTTTGCATGATATCGGAGAGCTAAATTATGAAAGTAGGTGTTGTTATCATAAAGTTAGAATATATTACTAACTATTATAAATAGTGAGTGTGGAATAATGGTGGATCGGTGTGCGGAATTTTCCTAGGAAATTGTTAACAAGACCGATAGTCGTCATTGCAATTTCATATGAGGGAGAGGCATAAGCTAACATACTTTCTCTTCTTGGATCATATGCACTTATGATTGGAACTCTAGCAATCATCCGTGACTACTAAAGATCATTAAGGTAAAACCCAACCATAGAATTAAAGCATCAAGTCCTCTTTATCCCATACGCAACAACCCCCTTACTCGGGTTTGTCTTTCAGTCACTCATGCAACCCATTATAAGCGAATCATAAATGTATTGCAACATCCTACAGCAGGAATCCCTCATGCTTGCGCGACATGGAGGGCACCATAGGACATCACCAAAATAAAACAAACAACTTGTACCAATCTAGATCATCAATCAACCAAAGACAAAAGATATCTACTCAAAACTTCATAGGTTGGCAACACATCATTGGATCATAATATGTGGCATAAAGCACCATGTTCAAGTAGGGATCACAGCGGGGTGCGGGAGTGTGGACCGCGTAAAAGAGATGAGGATGGTGATGATGATGGTGATGTTGATCAAGATGATCACTGCGGCGATGATTCCCCTCTCAATGGCACTCCGATGCCACCAAGAGAGAGGAGGAGAGGTTCTCCCCCTTGTGCTTCCTCCTCCATGGCCCCCCTGGATGGGGAGAGGTTCCCCCTCTGGTCCTTGGCCTTCATGACGATAATGGCCCCTCTGGGATCCTCCGCCATGCCCTCCGGTGATGATTGCCCCTCCGGCAGGGTGCCATAGAGGGCCTAGATTGGTTTTCGATGGCTACGGAGGCTTCTGGCGGAGGAACTCCCGATCTAGGTTTCTTTCTGGAAGTTTTGGGTTATATAAGAGGTGTTGGAGTCGGGAACAAGGCAGGGGGGTCTCCGGGCTGTCCACGAAGTAGGGGGCGCGCCCAGGGGGGTAGGCGCGCCCCCCACCCTCGTGGGCAGCCTGAGGCTCTTCTGGACCAGTTCTTTTACTTCCTGGCCTTCTTCTGGTCCAAAAAAAGCTCCGTCAAGTTTCAGGTCAATTGAACTCCGTTTGGTTTTCCTTTTCTGTGATACTCAAAAACAACGAAAAAACAGAAACTGGCACTGGGCTCTAGGTTAACAGGTTAGTCCCAAAAATCATATAAAATAGCATATAAATGCATATAAAACATCCTATATGGATAATATAATAGCATGAATACTTCATAAATTATAGAGGCCGAAGACTTAAAGGGCTCCTCATGATAAAGGCCGAATACTTAAAGGGCTCCTCGGATACCCGACATGTGAGATATTCTGATTTAGCTCGGCAATCCTCAAGATAGAAGATGGGAAGATTTGTTGAACCAGTTTTCTAGACCGACGACAGAAGAAGAAGAACAGTTCGGAAGAACCCAGGAGCGTCCCCTACTAGAAGACCGGTTCAGGGGGCTACTAACGGTGCCCTGGACTAGGGGCTACTCACCACATCGTCTCCCGATCAGTTGGATTGGGTCGAGGACCCCCGGGGCCATTTACTCATGGGCCAGTTCGGACAGCCGATGACATGCACAAGGAAGATTCCACAAGACTTGGTGATCAAGACAAGGACTCCTCTCCACCGGCGTATTCGACTAGGACTCTTGTTATCCTAGGCCTCTGGTACATTATATAAGCCGAGGCCAGGCTAGTCAGTAGATTATTATGACATTACTCATCTTACCTATAGGGTTTAGACCACAACATACGATCTCGAGGTAGATCAACTCTTGAAACCCCTATACTCATCAAAGTCAATCAAGCAGGAAGTAGGGTATTACCTCCATCAAGAGGGGCCGAACCTGGGTAAATATCGTGTCACCTATGTCCTGTTACCATCGATCCTTAGACGCACAGTTCAGGACCTCCTACCCGAGATCTACTGGTTTGGACACCGACATAGGCCACAACTTTCTTATCTTGCATTAACACAACACCAAGACCTTGTAAGGAGGCATCACAGAAAATTTCAAATGGCTTGGACTCGTCAGGAGGAGTCAAGACAGAAGCTGTGACCAGCTTCTTTTTGAGGGTGTTGAAAGCAACGTCATATTCAGGCGTCCAGACATACTTGACATGTTTCTGCAGGAGGTTGGAAAGAGGTTTTGCAATCTTAGAGAAATTCTCAACGAATCTTCGACAATAACTTGCAAGCCCAAGAAAACTGCGGAGCTGCTTGACATTCTGAGGAGGTTCCCAATTCACAATTGCAGACACCTTCTCGGCATTAACAACTATGCCCTTGGAGGAGATGATATGACAAAGGTAAAGAACTTCGTCAAGCCAGAACTCACACTTGGAAAACTTCACATAGAATTGATGGTCTCTGAGCTTGTCGAGCACCAATCTCAAGTGCTTGGCATGATCCTCCTTATTCTTGGAAAAACCAAGATATCATCGAGATACACGAGGACGAAATCATTTGTGTAAGGGTTGAAGATGAAGTTCATCATGCGAGAGAACGTTGGAGGAGCATTGATAAGGCCGAAAACATGACAGTATATTCATAAGAACCATAGCTTGTTCTGAATGCTGTCTTGGGAATATCTTGTTCCCGAATGCGAATTTGATGATAACCCATACGGAGGTCAAGCCTGGAGAATACTTTAGCACCTTTAAGTTGCTCGAAATGCTCATTGATGTTGGGAAGTGGATACTTGTTCTTTATTATCTTGTTGTTCAATGGACGATAGTTGACACAGAGTCGTTCCGTTCCATCCTTCTTCTTGACAAAAAGGACAACAAAACCCCATGGATATGAACTCGGTCTAATCGGACCAATACGCTCTTGTTCATCGAGTTGTTTCTTCAACTCCTTCAACTCCAATGGTCCAAGCTTGTAAGCATGCTTGCAAACAGGTTCCGTGCTAGGCTCAAGATCGATAACGAATTCAACTGGCCGATGAGGAGGCATTCCCGGAAGCTCTTTTGGAAAGACGTCTTGGTATTCACAAACGACTAGAATGTGAGAGATGGCATTCAACTCGCCCTTCTGATTGAGATAAAACAGTTGAATGGTTTCGTCACGAGCGGCATAGATCACATCCTCAGAAGAGTGTGTCATTTCAATTTGCCTGGTAGCACAATCAAGCTGAGCCTTGTGCTTAGAAAGCCAGTACATGCCGAGAATTAGATCAATACCAGAGTCACCAAGAACCATTGGAGAAGACAGAAGTCTATAGTTGCCCATCTTGATGGAAACATCCGGAATCATCGTGGTAGCCCTCATAGCAGAGCCCGAAGAAATAACTCCCATGGGTTTTCCCAACATTTCCGAAATTAAGTCATGCTTTGAAACAAATGATCTTGACATGAAACAATGCGATGCACCAGTGTCAAAAAGAACTTTTGCAGGAATAGAGTTAACTGGAAGGTTACCCATGATCAGTTCTGAAGAATCCTCTGCCTGAGCTGCGTTCAACATGTTCACCTTAGCATGCTTGAGATTATCCTTGACCACTGCATTGCTGGAAGATCTCACAGGGGAAGGAGGCGGAAGACACCTTTGGTTGAAGCACTTGTTTGCATAGTGCCCTTTCTGCTGACACTTGTTGCAAGTAACCTCTGAGAGCAGACGATAATAAGGAGCACTTGACCTTGGAGTTTGAGACTGAGATTTGTTCTGATACACTGGGTTGGGTGGGTGGGAAGATCTGTTGCCACCTTTGCTCTTCTGCTGGTAGGGCTGGTGAAATGGAGGAGGAGGCAACCAGAAATTTTGTTGCTTAGGTTCCACTTGTGATGAAGAAGAAGATTGAACTGCATCCCTGACTCTCTTCTTAGAAGCCTCACACTTGAGCTGAGCAGCTTCTTGCTTTAGTGCCATGTTATAGAATTGATCGAACTTGGTCGGCCTAAGAAGCGCGAGAGCTAACTGCAGATCCTCTCCGAGGCCACCTCTGAATTGATAGATCATACTCTTTTCATCAAGAACGTCTTGTTTAGCGAAGCAAGCAAGTTCCTAAACTGGATATTGTATTGATACACGGACATGCTGCCTTGCTTGAGATTGCGGAACTCCTCACGCTTCCTCTCAACAACACTTGGTGGGATGTGATGTGCTTTGAAGTCTCGGCGGAAATCATCCCAGGGAATCACACGACCTCCTCTGGAATGTCTCTATTGTTGAAACCACTCAGCAGCTTGGTCCTTGAGTTGAAATGAAGCAAACTTGAAAAAGTCCTCAGGCCTGGCATTGCTACATTCAAGATGCTTGCAAATGTCCACGAGCCAGTCGTCGGCGTCTGTGGCCTCGACACAGTTGCTGAAAGACTTCGGCTGGTTTGCGAGGAATTAGATGAGGGTAGCAAACTGAGGCTGATTGTTGCCTTGACCTTGATTTCCTTGGTTGTGTTGCCCTTGGTTGCGCTCTTGCAAGAGTTGCAAAAGCATCTGAGTGTTGGCACTGGTGGCTGGCATGACAGCTTTCCATGCCCCCGGAGGTGGATGTGGTGGCGGAGGGTTGTACTGATCCCCATCATTGTGGTCCGGATTCTGGTGCGTTGGAGAAGCCATCCTGAAGAGGGTGACATTCGTTAGAATCTGGAAAGACAGATATACAAGCTGAATCAATGGATCAGAATTGCAACATATAGTCTTAACATTCGAACTAGGATGAACAAATGAATTCCAAAGTAAATCATCACACGTCCATAAGGTGAGAAGCCACTTAGATAAAGGTGGATGAATAAAGCAACAAGGTACAGGTATGAGCAAATAAGTGGTAAGGATTACCCAATCACAAACCAAATATCTGCGGGAAGAAACACTAGAGCTACTTGAATTCCCACCTTTAAAACTCACAAAACTTTCTGGTTATGCAATCAGGTGTTGGGGATACAGGGGAAGCATGATATCTCACCCAAACTAACAATTCCTACATCCAGCTGTATCCATCCTTCAACACATAACCAAGAAACCTTCCGAAATCATGTACCTCAACCTTGAAAAGCATCTGTTATACGAGTTATGGCAATACTCCCGAACTCCCGCCCCATTACCGGGTGGCGTCGAGGTTATCTCACCAACAACTGCATAAAAGATATTTTCGATGTCGACGAACTTAGGTATTCCAAAACTGCAACAATAAAATTGTGGCGACAACACCTTGGAGCTCAACTCCCCGGGACACTGCCACAACCCCTAAATGTCAGGAGGCACCAATAACAATGTTCTCGTCACAAGACTATGGGTACGATTCCAAGATACCCACGTGATCCTATTAAAAATTTCGTGAAATTTGAGGAGAGGAGAGTCGAAACTTCTACGTCGGGAGGCATCACCAGAGCGACGAAGGGACTGAGGAGTACAAAGAATCCTACTCTCCGATATATATAATCCTAAGACTCAAAACATTTTGTTCTAGACTCAACAACGTCAGTGATTCCATCAAGCAGGGGGCTCCTAAGTCGGGGATGGCTCTGATTACCAAGTTCTAACACCCACAATGCGGCCATATCTCCCACGTGTCGGGGCACGACTTAGAGGCATAGCTGCATGGTAGGCTTGTCGCAAGAGGGGTAATCTTCACACATCCCATGTATTGAATAAGAAAGGGATAAAGAGTTGTGAGGGAGTCCTGGATTAGGGGGTCTCCGGACAGCCGGACTATATCCTTTGGCCGGACTGTTGGACTATGAAGATACAAGAATGAAGACTTTGTCTCGTGTCCGGTTGGGACTCTACTTGGCGTGGAAGGCAAGCTAGGCAATACGGATATGGATGTCTCCTCCTTTGTAACCGACCTTGTGTAACCCTTACCCTCTCCGATGTCTATATAAACTGGAGGGTTTTAGTCCGTAGGACACAACAACAACAGACAATCATACCATAGGCTAGCTTCTAGGGTTTAGCCTCTCTGATCTCATTGTAGATCTACTCTTGTACTACCTATATCATCAATATTAATCAAGCAGGACGTAGGGTTTTACCTCCATCAAGAGGGCCCGAACCTGGGTAAAACATCATGTTCCCTGCCTCCTGTTACCATCCGCCTTAGACGCACAGTTCAGGACCCCCTACCCGAGATCCGCCGGTTTTGACACCGACATTGGTGCTTTCATTGAGAGTTCCTCTGTGTCATCGCCTTTAGGCTTGATGAATCCTACTATCATCGATAGCGATACAGTCCAGGGTGAGACTTTCCTCCCCGGAAAAATCTTTGTGTTCGGCGGTTTTGCACTGCGGGCCAATTCTCTTGGCTATCTGGAGCAGATTGAAAGCTACGCCCTGGCCACCAGGTCAGGTTTGGAATCTTAAACTACACGGCCGATGTCCGTGGAGACTTGATCTTCGACGGATTCGAGCCTCTGCCTTGTGCGTCACGCGGTCACGATGAGTACGATTTAGCTCTACCATCAGACAGTGTTCAGGAGATCGCACCGGCAGCCGCTCCGACCCTCAATTCAGAGCCAGTTGCGCAGTCCATGGATGGGTGGATGGACCCTGCCACGGAGGCCTTACCCTCAGCGGCGATCGAGCCGAACATCGACCTTACCTTGCACGAGAGCCGTATTGTTAAACTGTCGGATCTTTCTCCGGCCACGGACTCCGAACTGCCTGCGCCCATTCCTATCGAATCCGATTGGGCGCCCATCATGGAGTTTACCTCCACGGATATCTTTCAGCACTCGCCCTTCGGCGACATACTGAACTCATTAAGGTCTCTCTCCTTGTCAGGAGGATCCTGGCCGAACTATGTCCGTCAAGACTGGGATGCGGACGACGAAGAAATTCGCGGCCCACCCACCACCCACTTAGTAGCCATTGTCGATGACTTAACCGACATGCTCGACTTCGACTCCGAAGAAATCGACGGTATGGACGACGATGCGGGAGACGAAGAGGAAACACTGCCCACATGGCACTGGACAGCCACCTCATCATACGATATATACATGGTGGATACACCCAAAGAAGGCAATGGCGACGAGACATCAAAGGATGACCCCTCCAAGAAGCAACCCAAACGCCGATGTCAGCGGCGCCACTCTAAGTCCCGCCAAAGCAAAAGTGGTGATACCGGCACAGGAGGTAATAACACTCCGGATAGTGCCGAAGACAACAATAACCCCCTCCAGCAAGAGTTAGAGCAGGAGGATGGAAGAGCCAGCCCTCCTGAGAGAGTGGCAGACGGAGAAGCGGAGGATGATCATTACATGCCCCCCTCCGACGACGAGGCAAGCCTCGGCGATAACGAATTCGCCGTGCCAGAGGATCCTGTCGAACAAGAGCGCTTAAAGCGCCAGCTTATGGCCACGGCAAATAGCCTTAAGCAGAAGTAGCAGCAGCTTCAAGCTGATCAAGATCTGCTAGCTGATAGATGGACTGAAGTCCTCGCGGCCGAGGAATATAAACTCGAGCGCCCCTCCAAGAGTTACCCAAAATGCTGGTTGCTACCTCGACTGGAGGAAGAAGCGTATGACGCGGTTGATCGGCCACCTCGTGGCTGTGATAGAGAGGCATTCCAGCCAAAAGCTCAGCGGCACCCCGACGCCATTCAAATAAAAAAGCATGGGGAAACACACCAGACCTGCGAGACGTATTGGAGGACAAAGCAAAACATGCAAGATCGATCTACGGATCACGAGGGCGCGCCACTATGCGAGATGATAAACGTCACGCCGGATACAGTAAAAGTAAATCCGGCCGGGCCGAACACAGCGGGCAAGACCATTCGAGCTGCGTCACGATATAGCCCAATACAGAGGCGCCGCGCACCCCTTATGCTTCACAGACGAAGTAATGGATCATCAAATCCCAGAAGTTTTCAAACCTGTAAATATTGAATCATACGACGACACAACAGATCCTGCGGTATGGATCGAGGATTACCTCCTCCACATCCACATGGCCCGCGGTGATGACTTACACGCCATCAAATACCTCCCACTAAAGCTCAAAGGACCAGCGCGGCATTGGCTTAACAGCCTGCCAGCGGAGTCCATTAGCTGTTGGGAAGATCTGGAAGTCGCATTCCTCAACAACTTTCAGGGCACTTATGTGCGACCACCAGATGCCGATGACTTGAGCCACATAATTCAGCAGCCAGAAGAATTGGCCAGGCAATTCTGGACTCGGTTCCTAACAAAGAAAAATCAAATCATCGATTGTCTGGATGCAGAGGCCTTAGCAGCTTTCAAACACAACATTTGAGACGAGTGGCTAGCCCGGCACCTTGGTCAGGAAAAGCTGAAATCTATGGCAGCCCTCACGACACTCATGACCCGCTTTTGTGCGGGAGAAGACAGTTGGCTGGCTCGCAGTAACAATATGTCAAAGAACCATGGTACTTCGGATACAAAGGACAGCAATAGCAGGTCACGTCACAACAAACATAAGCGCCGCATTAACAGCGATAATACTGAAGATACGGCAGTCAATGCCGGATTCAAAGGCACTAAACCCGGTCAGCGGAAAAATCCATTCAAAAGAAGCACTCCGGGCCCGTCCAGTTTGGACCGTATACTTGATCGCTCGTGTCAAATACACGGCACCCCCGACAAGCCAGCCAACCACGCCAACAGGGATTGTTGGGTGTTCAAGCAGGCCGGCAAGTTAATTGCCGAAGACAAAGATAAGGGGCCACATAGCAATGACGAGGAAGAGCCCTGGCAGCCGAACACCGGAGGACAGAAGAGGTTCCCCCCAACAAGTGCAGATGGTGAACATGATATACGCAACCCACATCCCCAAGAGGGAGCGGAAGCATGCGCTCAGGGACGTATATGCGTTGGAGCCAGTCGCTCCAAAGTTCAACCCATGGTCCTCCTGTCCGATCACCTTCGATCGCAGGGACCACCCCACTAGTATCCATCATGGCAGATTCGCCGCACTGGTCCTAGACCCAATCATTGACGGATTTCACCTCACTCGAGTCCTTATGGATGGCGGCAGCAGCCTGAACCTTCTCTATCAGGACACAGTGCGCAAAATGGGTATAGACACCTCAAGGATCAAACCCACAAAAACGACCTTTAAAGGCGTCATTCCATGTGTAGAGACCCATTGCATAGGCTCAATTACAATGGAAGTGGTCTTCGGATCCCCGGATAACTTCCGAAGCGAAGAATTAATCTTCGATATAGTCTCGTTTCGAGTGGTTATCATGCACTGCTCGGGCGAACCGCATTTGCGAGATTCAATGAGGTACCGCATTATGCATACCTCAAGGTCAAGATGCCAGGACCTCGTGGGGTTATTACAGTTAATGGAAACACAAAGCGCTCTCTCCGAACAGAGGAGCACACTGCAGCCCTCGTAGCAGAAGCACAAAGAAGCCTCTCAAGGCAATCCACCAGTTCGGCGTTTCAAGACCCGGACACCTTCAAGTGCGCTCGGAGTAATCGGAAACTAGACCGCCTGGCACGATCTGAGATCGCGTAGCAATGCGGCCCCCACCCCAGTCCCAGCCAAACGGTGAAATCCGTGCCACGCGTACATAATTACGCATTAAAAATACCATGTTCACAGGTGGGGAGGGGGGCACAACTACAGCACGCTCCAAGACACGGCATAAACCGCACTAGGGGCTTCCTGCTTTGTTATTTTTCTCTTTCAAGACTTTAATCTCTGGAGACCTTGTCCGGCAGCATGATTGCCGAACACATGATGCAGCAACCAAGAGAGGCAGAAAGCTACGTCACACCACGGAACTCCCAGGTGGATCACGATAACGACTAAAATATTTTCTTTAATACTATTCCTCAGCTTGCCCTTGGAAGGGACATAGTCCTACTTTTTGCTTATCGCACTATCTGTATCATTCTGCTTTAACGGACCTCTTTGAATAAACAACGCATAACATTACGACTATTATTACATTCTTGTTATATATATATGTGTTCATTAATGACACCTTGCAACCGTACACTTTGGTACGGCCAACACAATAGGGGCTTAAGTACCCCACAATATGGTGTGAGAAATCCGAACACTTTCACAAGTGCGGCACCCTGAACTTATAGCATTATATGCATCAGCTCCGAATCGTGTCTTTGGTCAAATGTTGGGTTTGCCCGGCTCCTATGTTTTGGTACCTTACGTTCCGCTCTATTGGCTAAGGTAGCGCTAGGAGAACTACTACGATTGTGCCCCGGTTCTGCTGGGCTCAGCACCTCAGTAGAGAAAGCTAAAACTGACTTTCATGATAAGGCGAGAGACTGGTCGCTGTTCGGCGAGGTTTCGAGTCCCTAAAGACTTATGCCGCTTAGAGCGAGGAGCTGGTCCTGTCCGGCTTAAAGGCGTGTATCGCTCCCCGAATTCAGCCTGCCGAATACCAGGGGCTTCACCGAAATTTAAAATTATAGAATTCTATGGCTAAGTGAGAGTGATAAAGCATTATTAGTCCGGTTGCCTTGTTCGCCGTGCTGAGCACCTCCCTCGAAGGACCCAAACATGGGAACAAGAGTGCTCAGGTTTATCCCGAACACCCCAGCACTCGCGGCATGGGGGTAGAAGCCGAGGACTAGCCATCTCTCAGATTGGTTAAACGGCTAAATAGAAGGTAATATTTTAAATTCAAACAAGGGTTGCATAGCGCATATGAAACAAATTTTCATCATACAGGATCACACGAGCAAGTTTACTCAAATGTTACATCCTTTGGACATTCGTCCTCTACAAGACGGGCACCCTTCAGGACACCCTCATAATAAATTTCGGGGGTACGATGCTCCTTGCCCTGCGGCGGTCCTTCCTTGATCAGCTTCACGGCGTCTAGCTTGGCCCATTGCACCTTCACACGGGCGAAAGCCCGGCGTGCACCTTCGATGCAGACGGACCGTTTGACGACTTCCAGCTATGGGCAGGCATCCACCAGCCACCTCACCTGGCCGAAGTAGCTCTTCGGAAGGGCGTCGCCAGGCCACAGGCGGACTATAAAGCCCTTCATGGCCTGTTTGGCCGCCTTGTGTAGCTCGACCAGCTGCTTCAGCTGGTCGCTCATAGGCACCGGGTGTTTGGTCCTAGTATATTGAGACCAGAATAGCTTCTCTGTTGAGCTTCCCTCCTCGGCCTGGTAAAACTATGCGGCATCCGACACGCTGCGGGGCAAATCTGTGAATGCTCCTGGAGAGCTCCGGATTCGGGTAAGTAATAGGTAATTTACTTTCACATGCTTGCTTTGCATATATAATGCCTTACCCGCCGCTATTTTATTCATCGCGTCAATCTCCTGGAGGGCCTTTTGGGCTTCGGCCTTGGCACTCTTTGCACTCTTAAGGGCCGTGGCAAGCTCAGACTCTCGTGTCTTCGAGTCAAGCTCCAACGCCGCGTGCTTCGTCACGAGAGCCTGGAGCTCTTGCTGCACCTCGCCCACCCGAGCGTCTTTCCTTTCTCACTCGGTGCGCTCCTTAGCCACTTTGTCTTCCGCCTTGGATAGCGCTTGCTTCAGGGTCACCACCTCGGTCGTGGCCCCTGGCAAATATACGATGATCCTGTCATTTTGCAATCGCGTCTTCTTTTATATATACATATCTACAGACAGGGTATTACTTACCCTTGTTCTCCTCGAGCTGTGTCTTGGCAAGGCCGAGCTCTTTCTTGGACCCATCGAGGTCCTGCTTCAGTGTGCCGACCTCCGCAGTAAGTGCGGCTGAGGCCAGCAACGAAGCCTGCGTACGCATACAGACATAATTATGTTAGACTCCTGCGGTATTATTTGATCCTCTATTCGGCTTTTATTTTTTGAACACCGAACAGAGCATCAGGGGCTACTGTCTATGCGGTAATATTTTTCCTATATTTCGAACACTTACCTCAAAGCCTGTTAGAAAGCTGGCACAGGCTTCAGTCAATCCGCTCTTGGCGGACTGAACCTTCTGGACCACCGTACTCATAATAGTGCGGTGCTCCTCATCGATGGAAGCACTGTGAAGCGCTCCCAACAGATTGTCCGGTGCCTCTGGATGGATAGAGGTCACCGGCATACGCGTCTTGCCCCTCTTGGAAGGAGGCCGCCTGCCCGAATCTGGAACCGCTGGAGGTTCCGGCGCGGTGTTCGGCTGAGGGCCGAACTTGGACCCCTCGGGGGCCTTGTCCCCTCTGCTCCCGGAGTCCGGAAGGTCGCCTTGAGGCACCTCCGGGACTGTCTCCCCCAGACCCGGTGCCTCTTGAGACAATACCTCGGCGTTGTCCGTAGGGCAAGGGGAGGTGGCGGTCAGAAGTGGATCGCTATCCATATCCGACGAGCCCAGGGAGCCATCCGACGATACGTCGATACGGGCTCGTGGCGGTCTGCATAGTCATAATTCGGCGTTAGGAGAAGCAGTGCGACAAAGAAATGCTATGAGTTACTCTGGTATCCGAATACTTACGATTTCCCCAGGGGCTTGGCCCTGGGCAGCCACTCATCTTCGTCTTCGGCGGCGGTGGTACAGTAGTCCGGAAGGAGAGTCCTTCCCTTCTTGGACCCTTCGGCCCCTCGGTTGGGGCAGCCTTCCTTTTCTTGTCTCCCCTGACTTGAGGGGGAGTGTCTTCGTCTTCTTCCTCATCTTCGGGGGAGGAGTGCGCCGTG
Organism: Triticum urartu; assembly: GCF_003073215.2. Classification (NCBI taxonomy): domain Eukaryota; kingdom Viridiplantae; phylum Streptophyta; class Magnoliopsida; order Poales; family Poaceae; genus Triticum; species Triticum urartu. The sequence goes on along the minus strand of NC_053027.1, from coordinate 332,264,299 downwards.
GAGTTATCGGACGATAAGTCTGATAAACCCTGGCGTCGGGAACTCTTTCGGGTTCCCTTGGCCTTCTTGGTCTTCTCCGGCACCTTGTAAGGAGCCGGAGTCAGTATCTCCATCAGGAGAGCGCCCGCAGTGTCTTCGGGCAAAGGGGCCGGACAGTTAATCTGCCCCAACGTCTCCACCCAGTCTTGTCAAAGGCATGGAGATCAGACCCCGCACATGATTAAGCTAGGGGGAATAAATATCCTACGGGATGTATTGAACTCACCAAACGCGCTACGCGCTTTGTGCTTAGCCCGCAGTCCTCGGCGAGCGAAGGAGCGACCTCGGCGCCCTTGAACAGCACCTTCCAGACGTCCTTGTGCGTCATATCGAAGAGCTCACTCAGAGTCTAGTGCTGGGCCAGGTCGAATTCCCACAAGTTAAAATCCCGTTGTTGACACGGGAGGATCCGGCGGATGAGCATGACCTGGACTATGTTGACAAGCTTGAGCTTCTTGCTTACCATACTCCGAATACATTTCTGGAGTCCATCCAGCTCCACCGATTAACCCCACGACAAGCCCTTCTCTTTCCAGGAAGTGAGCCGTGTAGGGAATCCGGATCGAAACTCGAGGGCCGCTGCCCATTTGGCGTCGCGCGGCTCGGTGATGTGGAACCACGCCGATTGCCACCCCTTTATGGTCTCCACAAAGGAGCCTTCAAGCCATATAACATTGGGAATCTTGCCCACCATGGCTCCGCCGCATTCTGCTTGTTGGCCTCCCACCACCTTCGTCTTGATATTGAAGGTCTTTAACCACAGGCTGAAGTTGGGCCGGATGCGGAGGAAAGCCTCACACACGACGATGAAAGCCGAAATGTTGAGGACGAAGTTCGGGGCCAGAACATGAAAGTCCAGCCCGTAGTAGAACATGAGACCACAGACGAATGGATGGATGGGAAACCCAGTCCGCGGAGGAAGTGGTGGAGGAAAACTACCCTCTCGTGAGGTTCCGGGGTAGGGATGATCTGCCCCGCAGCGGGCAGCCGATGCGTGATATTCGCGGCTAAGTATCCATCTCCGCGCAGCTTCTTGATATGTCCCTCCGTAACGGATGAAGCCATCCATTTGCCTCCTGCTCTGGACATGTTTGGAGAAGGTTGAGGGAAAGGATGTCGGCTTGGGTATTGGAGCTCGAGTGCGCGAAAATGGATGAGCAAAGGAGGAAGGAGGTGTGGATGAAGAGGTGAATCCTTATCCCTTTATAGGGATGGACGAAACTATGCGTCCCCACTAGCCTAGTAAAACTCGCTTATCCCCCAAGCGCCATAATCGATGGCGTGGTTGGGTTACCCACGCCCGTATTGATGAGAATCCCATGATAAGGGGACATGATCTCTGCCACCGCTGCCTCCCGCTCCGACTCGGGACAGAGTCCCGAGCCTCGCGGCCGTGTACCGGTCGGACACGCGCCACCGCGCCCCCTCCCGCAAGAAACCCCCTCTCAGGCCTTGATAAGCCATCCACCCCGCCGCCTCCTCGCCACCTCGCCCCATCGCAGCCTACGCCTCCACCCGCTTGCCTCGCTCCGCCGCAGCGGGCCGTCACCGGAGCCCCGCCTCGCCGGACTCGCCGGATCCCGCCGCCGCCGACCCGCCATTTTTTAAGAACCGGCAAAGACTGCCGAATCGACGCCCTGTTTTTTTTGGTTTTTTGTTAGATCGATTTTGTCGTTTTTTCTAGTTTCGCTAATTAGCGAACGTTCACTCGAACGTCACTGCTAGCGAACGTATTCGCCTGTTTGTTACTGATAGCGAACGTTCGCTCATTAGGGTTTTTATTTTTATTTTATTTTAGGCTAGGGACCTATCTGCGATTATTTTTATCGCATATTAGCCCCTGAATTTCAAACCCTCGCAACTTTTTGCTCGCTTGACCAAATACAATGAAACCAACGCGAAAATGTTCGTCTTGTTCCCCTCTTTCTAGTTAACCAACTTGAACATGGTTTTGACAATATAAAATTTGGTTTCAAGCATATTTTGATTTCGAACTTCTTTTGATCGTAGTTTGACTTTCGTAGCTCAGATTTCATTTTTTCTTTTTGTGAATCGAAGCTGTTCAGTTGAACTTTCAGTTTGGATCTTTTCATTTGAATTTTTCCCTTGCATATTATGCTAGATTTCTTATGTATGTTATTGTTTGTTCACAATAGAGCTTCCGGAGTGCGAAGCGTGCTACTACAAGTCACTAGGGTTTTCAGATCGTCAGCAAGGCAAGTAACACTTTGATCATGTCCCTTATTACCTTGTTTTATGCATTAGTCTCAATCCTCAAACATTGCATGAGTGGTATCTATTTAACATGTGGGTTCTGGGAAGTAGTTGTTGAGATAGTACCTACTGCCCTTTCATTCAAATCCCGGGAGTTACTACGTTACGCTTATTATACTTTGCTATGCTATGCTATGCTCGTATACGTGGTTTGGGTTGAGTGATTCATGATAGTTGTGAGTATTATTATGAACTAAGGGTTTACTTAAGGTGGCTACTTTAACACACATCTGGGTGGATTGGTTTGTGGGCACCTGGGGAAATCCAGTGCTGTCCAAAGGAGAATCCTGGGGTATCCATGTGATTTTTCATATGGTTCGCCACCTAGGCTCAAAGGGATCATTATGTTATTCATGCTGGAAACTTCCGTGTGCATCCACAAGCCATTATGGGCTCTAGCATAGTTGAGTAAGTTGTGGGATTCCTTTCCATGATGGGCTAGCAGATGTTGGGGATTGTAGGTGTATCGGCCTATCTATCGATTAAGGGGACCTCTTCGGAAAGACTGTGTCTCGGTCATCCATTTCTCAAACATCATGTAGTGCGAGAAATATAACAGAGGAGATCATTTCTTGTGGGGAAAAGTGCGCAAACCTCTACAGAGTGTATAAACTAATCATGGTTAGCCGTGTCCTCGATTATGGACATCTTCAGTATCTGGTGCTTGAATTACTATGTTAATCTCATTACTTTACTTTTAATCTATTGGATTGATGATTATTTTTAATTGGGATTGAGATGGGTTTACCATTCTCAGTGTTTCCAACAAACTTTGTAGTTAAATAAAATATATTCCTTTGTTGTAGGGAAAAACTAGCTTTATTCAAATGATAACCATAGAGCCTCCACCAGCCATATATGCATATAGTTGTAGCTGTTACTTGTTTATTGCTCTATAGTGTTATCTTGCCAGTATATTCCATGTGCTGACCTACATAGGCTGCAACGTATTATGTTGCAGAGCTTTCATACAAAGATTAAGGTACGCTAGGTCGTTGTCGTGCACTCAGCTATGCCGTTGGAGTTGATGGACTCATTTTACCTTCGAAGCATCCGTTGTTATCTTCATTAGATGGCCTTCAACCATATTATTGTAATAAGTACTCTCTTTGAGACATTCGATGTAATAAGTGTGTGATTGAACTCTGTGATAAATCCTTCAAGTACTGTTTGTGTCAGCATTACCGATCCATGGATGACACTTATACACAGAGATTTGACCGTTTGACGTCAGATAGCTACAAGATGGTATCGGAGCGCACGCTTACTGTAGGACGCGACCACTAAGATAAGCCATAGGACACTCTACTCTACTCTATAGATGGCAGACCCAAGGAACAAGTTTTCTCAACCAGATGAAGACATCCCTTTTGGACGACACTTGAAGGAAGCCACTAGATACCTGAACATCTGAATACCGAGCTTCACCGGCACCTACACCGCCTCTCCATCTAAAGAAGAGCACTGGACAATTCATGTAATGTTCCAGGAAGGACTTTCACACCAGTCACGGAGCCCATAGAGTTTACCTTTGATGCACCAACCTGGAGTCTAGGAAAGAGCATCGCAGCTCACATCGCCATGGGACGCATCGGCGAAGTATACCACAAGGATATTAAGGACACCATCTACTAGATCTGTGGATGTCGAGATGAGTAATGGGAGATGATTGCTACCTCTTGAGCACTTCGTTGGTTTTCCCTTGAAGAGGAAAGGTTGATGCAGAAAAGTAGTGTAAGTATTTCCCTCGGTTTTTTAGAACCAAGGTATCAATCGAGTAGGATACTACACGCAAGTCCCTCGTACCTACACAAACAAATAAGAACCTCGCAACGAACGTGATAAAGGGGTTTTCAATCCCTTCGCGGTCACTTACGAGAGTGAGATCTGATAGAGATAATAATAAGATAAATATTTTTGGTATTTTTACGATATAGATTGAAAGTAAAGGTTGCAAAATAAAATAGATTGGAAACTTATATGATAAAAGATAGACCTATGGTCCATAGGTTTCACTAGTGGCTTCTCTCAAGATAGCATAAGTATTACGGTGGGTGAACAAATTACTGTCGAGCAATTGATAGAAAAGTGCATAATTATGAGAATATCTAGGCATGATCATGTATATAGGCATCACGTCCGTGACAAGTAGACCGAAACGATTCTGCATCTACTACTTTACTCCACACATCGACCGCTATCAAGCATGCATCTAGAGTATAACGTTCATAGGAACAGAGTAGTGCATTAGGCAAGATGACATGATGTAGAGGGATAAACTCAAGCAATATGATATAAACCCCATCTTTTTATCCTCGATGGCAACAATACAATACTTGCCCGGCTGCCCCTGCTGTCACTGGGAAAGGACACTACAAGATTGATCCCAAAGCTAAGCACTTCTCCCATTGCAAGAAAGATCAATCTAGTAGGCCAAACCAAACTAATAATTTGAAGAGACTTGCAAAGATAACCAATCATACATAAAATATTTCAGAGAAGAATCAAATATTTTTCATAGATAAACTTGATGATAAACCCACAATTCATCGGATCTCGACAAACACACCGCAAAAAAGAGTTACATCAAATAGATCTCCAAGAAGATCGAGGAGAACATTGTATTGAGATCCAAAGAGAGAGAAGAAGCCATCTAGTTAATAACTATGGACCCGAAGGTCGGAAGTAAACTACTCACAAATCATTGAAGGGGCCATGGGGTTGATGTAGAGGCCCTCCGTGATCGATTCCCACTCCGGCGGAGCTCCGGAAAAGGCGCCAAGATGGGATCTCTTGGGTAAAAAAGGTTGCGACGGTGGATGTTTTCGCGGTACATGAATATAAATAGGAGGAAGAAGTAGGTCGGTGGAGCCACGAGGGGCCCACGAGGGGGGAGGGCGCGCATAGGGGGTAGGCGCGCCCCCTGCCTCGTGGCCTCCTCGTTGGTTGCTTGACATCCGCTCCAAGTTCCCTGGATCACGTTTTTTCCAAAAATAACTCTCCCGAAGGTTTTATTTCATTTGGATTCCGTTTGATATTCCTTTTCTGCGAAACACTGAAATAGGAAAAAAAAAGCAATTTGCACTGGGCCTTGGGTTAGTAGGTTGGTCCCAAAAATAATATAAAAGTGTATAAATAAGCCCATTAACATCCAATACAGATAATATAATAGCATGGAACAATCAAAAATTATAGATACGTTGGAGACGTATCAAGCATCCCCAAGCTTAATTCTTGCTCGTCCTCGAGTAGGTAAATGATAAAAACATAATTTTTGACGTGGAATGCTACCTAGCATAATTCTCAATGTAATTTTCTTTATTGTGGCATGAATATTCAGATCTGAAAGATTCAAGACAAAAGTTTAATATTGACATAAAAATAATAATACTTCAAGCATACTAACTAAGCAATCATGTCTTCTCAAAATAACATGGCAAAAGAAAGTTCATCCCTACAAAATCATATAGTTTGGTCATGCTCCATTTTCTTCATACAAGAATGCTCTCATCTTGCACAACCTAGATGACAAGCCAAGCAATTGTTTCATACTTTAGTAATCTCGAACTTTTTTCAACTTTCACGCAATACATGAGCGTGAGCCATGGTTATAGCACTATGGGTGGAATAGAATAATGATAGGGGGTTATGTGGAGAAGACAAAAAGGGAGGAAGTCTCACATTAATGAGGCTAATCAACGGGCTAGGGAGATGCCCATCAATTGATGCCAATTCAAGGAGTAGGGATTGACATGCAACAGATGCACTAGAGCTATAAATGTATGAAAGCTCAACAAAAGAAACTGAGTGGGTGGGCATCCGACTTGCTTGCTCATGAAGACCTAGGGCATTTGAGGAAGCCCATGGTTGGAATATACAAGCCAAGTTCTATAATGAAAAATTCCTACTAGTATATGAAAGTGACAAAACAAGAGACTCTCTATCATAAAGATCATGGTGCTACTTTGAAGCACAAGTGTGGAAAAAAAAGGATAGTAGCATTGCCCCCTTTTTTGGGCCTTTTTTTATTATTTGGCCTTTCTCTTTTCTATTTCTGACAATGCTCTATCAATGATGATCATCATACTTCTATCTATTTACAACTCAATGGTTACATCTCGATACTAGGACAAAGTATGACTCCACATGATTGCCTCCGGCGGTATACCAGGAAGGTAAATGAATCAAGAGTGACATGTATGACAAATTATGCATGGTGTCTTTGCCATAAATATGATGTCAACTACATGATAATGCAAAGCAATATGACAATGATGAAGCGTGTCATAAATGAAACGGTGGAAAGTTGCATGGCAATATATGTTGGAATGACTATGGAAATGCCATAATAGGAAGGTATGGTGGCTGTTTTGAGGAAGATATAAGGAGGTTTACGTGTGATAGAGCGTATCATATCACGGGGTTTGGATGCACCGGCGAAGTTTGCACCAAATCTCAAGGTGAGAAAGGGCAATGCACGGTACCGAAGAGGCTAGCAATGATGGAAGGATTAGAGTGCGTATAATCCATGGACTCAACATTAGTCATAAAGAACTCACATACTTATTGCAAAAATCTACAAGTCATCAAAAACCAAGCACTGCACGCATTCTCCTAGGGGGATAGATTGGTAGGAAAAGACCATCGCTCATCCACGACCGCCACTCATAAGGAAGACAATCTAAGAACACCTCATGTTTCAAATTTGTTACGCAACGGTTACCATACGTGCATGCTACGGGACATGCAAACTTGCACACAAGTATTTCTCAAATTCACAATTACTCAACTAGCACACTCTAATATCACCACCTTTGTATCTCAAAACAATTATCAAGTATCAAACTTCTCATAGTATTCAATGCACTGTCTATGATAGTTTTTATTATACCCATCTTGGATGCCTATCATATTAGTACTAGTTTCATCAACAAAGCAAATTACCATGCTGTTCTAAAGGACTCTCAAAATAATATAAGTGAATCATGAGAGATCAATAATTTCTATAAAATAAAACCACCACCGTGCTCTAAAAGATATAAGTGAAGCACTGGAGCAAAATTATCTAGCTCAAAAGATATAAGTGAAGCACATAGAGTATTCTAATAAATTTCAATTCATGTGTGTCTCTCCCAAAAGGTGTGTACAGCAAGGATGATTGTGGTAAACTAAAAATCAAAGACTTAAATCATACAAGACGCTCCAAGAAAAACACATATCATGTGGTGAATAAAAATATAGCCTCAAGTAAAGTTACCAATAGAAGAAGACAAAAGAGGGGATGCCTTCCGGGGAATCCCCAAGCTTAGGATTTTGGTTGTCCTTGGATTTTACCTTGGGGTGCCATGGGCATCCCCAAGCTTAGGCTCTTGCCACTCCTTGTTCCATAATCCTTCAAATGTTTACCCAAAACTTGAAAACTTCACAACACAAAACTTAAACAGAAAATCTCATGAGCTCCATTAGTATAAGAATACAAACCACCACTTTAGGTACTGTAATGAACTCATTCTTTATTTATATTGGTGTTAAACCTACTGTATTCCAAGTTCCCTATGGTTCATAACCTCCGATACTAGCCATAGATTCATCAAAATAAGCAAACAACACACGAAAAACAGAATCTGTCAAAAACAGAACAGTCTATAGTAATATGTAGATAAATTGTTGGACGTGAGGAATTTATCTATTAATCATATTTAAAAAGAATTAAATTAATCACACTCTCTAGTAAAAAATGACAGCAAATCTCACTACAAAAAAAGACACATCCGTGACATTTTGGGCCAAACAAATTTTTTTTTGTCATACATATGACAGTTCTATGACGATAGTTGTGACAAAACCCGGTATAATCATAGATGTGGTGGGCTCCTACTTCTATGACAAAAAATCATGACAGAAAATGGGCTTTTCGTCCTGGGCGGTCCGGAGATGCAGCTGCATGACATTCTTTGGGCCGTCCATGATGGAAAAAACCGTGGTAGAAGTGAGGGGGAGGAAATTTCGGGGAGTTCCCGGTTACGGTGGGAGGTCGGGGGCCGAGCGATGCGCGTTTCTCTCATACACGTACGCGTGTGTGTGCGAGGCGTTGGCTCTAACTGAACCCGGGCGAGGCGTTGGGCTCTAACTGAACCCGAGCAATTGCACTGCAGGCTACGCATTACTGAACCCGAGCGATCGATCGATGGCTGTTAACTGAACCCGATCGAGCTATTCCTTCGCTACTGCTGCTAACTGAAGCCGATCGATGCTGCCTTTGGGATGAACAGTGAGCGTTGCGGGCGGTTTTGGATGAACAGTGAGCGGTGGCATTGCCTCTGGATGAACAGGACCCCGTGGTGTGGAGGGCTAGATGAACAGTAGACGGTGGAGGGGTGGTTGAACATTAGCCGGTGGAGTAGCGCGCGGTGGAGGCTGGATGAACAGGAGCCCGTCGAGGCTGGAGGAGGTCGACGATGGAGATGAACAGTATCCTGTGGAGCTCCGTTTTGCGGTACGCCACACCCCTCCCGATGAACAAGACCCCCGTTTCGACCGTAGGAGGTCCGTTTCGTCCGTTTTGTGGTATTCCACACCCCTCCCGATCAACAGGACCCCTGTTTCGACTGTAGGAGGTCCGTTTCTTCCGTTTTGCGGTATGCCACACCCCTCCCAATCAACAGGACCCCCGTTTCGACCATAGGAGGTCCGTTTCCTCTGTTCTGCGGTACGCCAGGCCTCGTTTCCATCGCCTGTTCCGTCCAAGCCCTCCCGATGAACATGACCACGCATTCCGTTCCAACCCAGCCGGTTGGCTCCCATGCGTTCCGTTCCCTCCCGATGAACACGACGCATTCCGTTGCCGAGCCCTCGCCGTACGTATGCGCGAGTAGGCGTTTGAGACCCTGCCCGTATTTTCTTTCTTGCACCTTGGCCACTATACATACGTGTACATGCTACGTCTGCGCCTCTACTACGACACGTACTCGCCTCTACTACGACACGTGCACACCTCTACATCGATCAGTCTATATGTACGTACACGTTCGCGACCAGAATGACAACACTACGTACACTTCGACCAGGTGGGTCCCGACTGTCAAGCACTTCCTTGCCTGCGAAGATGTAGCTGGTGGGTCCCAGCAGTCAGGGGGGAAACGTTTTTTTCGCGAAATACGGTGGCCCGTCCGGTGGGTCCCTGCTGTCAGGTGGAGGAATCATTATTTTCCGCGTAATAAGGAGGCACTTCCTTGCTGCCGCCGTGGACCCAGCTGTCAGCCTCTCCACGTACAGTCCACGTCCGATGGAAGTCGTTCCTTGACCACATGGACCAAGCCGCGCCGAGAGCACCAAGGAGGTGGACGATGGCGAGGCCTAGGAAGGGGACGATGTGGAGCCGGTGAACACGCGGTAGTGAATGCCCATGCGGAGAGGAGTATGAGGGTTCACTCGTTTGGCTGCGATGTGAGGCTGTCGTCGCCGCAGGGCCTGGCTAGCGGCGGGAATAGTAGGGGGCGGTGAGGCCTCCGTGGTAGCACAGTCAGCCACAGGAGGCAGGAGCAGGCGGCACGATCAGCGCTGCTTTGGGCGGCTGGAGCAAGAAGACCAAAGGTTGAAGAAGCACTACGGCTGTTGGATGGACATCGTACGGTCACTGGAGCTAGAATCGTTCATATTGACTAAGTTGACAAAGCCCTCCATCCCCGTCAACTTAGTAGGCCCACAAGTCAGCATCCCACCAAGGTGGGTCCTAGCTAGTAGGGGGAGTATTCATTTTTTTGTGCGTAATAAGGAGGCACTTCCGGTGGGTCTGAGCTGACAGTGGGGGGAACGTTTTTTCGCGAAATACTGTGGCCCATCCGATGGGTCCCAGCAGTCAGGGGGAAACTTTTTTTCGCGAAATAAGGACGCCCGTCCGGTGGGTCCCCGCTGTCAGGTGGAGGAATAATTATTTTGCACGTAATAAGGAGGCACTTCCTTGCGGCCGTCGTGGACCCAGCTGTCAGCCTCTCCACGTACAGTACTCTTCCGATGGAAGTCGGTCGTTGACCACGTTGACCACGCCGCGCCGAGAGCACCAGGGCGGTGGACGACGGCGAGGCCTAGGAAGGGGACAACGCGGAGCCGGGGAAGACGCAGCAGCGGAAGCCCGCGTGGAGAGGAGTACGAGGGTTCACTGGTTCGGCTGCGGTGTGAGGCTGCCGTCGCCGCAGAATAATAGGGGGTGTGGTTGAGTGGAGGGATGGCCTGGCCAGCGGTGGGAGTAGTATGGGGGCGGTGAGGCCTCCACGGCAGCACAGCCGGCCACGGGAGGCAGGAGCAGGCGGCACGACCGCGCTGCTTTGGGTGGCTGGACCAAGAAGACCAGAGGATGAAGAAGCACTACGGCCGTTGGATGGACATCGTACGATCACTGAAGCTAGAATCGTTTATATTGACAAAGTTGACAAAGCCCTTGGTACGCTCCAACTTAGTAGGCCCACAGGTCAGCCTCTGAAATGGTGCGCCCCAGATGTCAGGGGGAGGAATCATTTCTTGGGCGGCCGAAGCTAAGGATATCCGAGATTGAAGAAGAAGTACGACATCCGTTGGATAGACATCCAACGGCCACTGCTGCTAGAACCGTGTGTAGACTATAATAACTTGACAAAGCCTTGCATACGCGTCAACTTATTTTTTTAGGGGACACGTCACTTAGTAGGCCCACAAATGTGTGGCAGAGAACTTATAGCCCATTTGCGTTTTGTAAGAATGTACATCCCATTTTTGAATTCTAATGTAATTTACAACAGCCCATTTATAGTTTGTTAAAAGTACAGCCCATTTTCTAGCTAGGACAACGATTAATAATTTCAACCAACCGTTGAAGACAGAATTCAATAAAATTTCCCACATTTTGATGGGATCCGAAATATTTTTATCCCGAAATTTCTAGTCAGATTAAATATAAATTTGTATTACATAAAAATCCAACGAAACATTGCGCGTGCAACAATGAAAATTTAAGATTTTCAAAATCCATAATTAATATTTTATAAACTAATTTCGTGTTTGGTGCATTTTTTATAGTTACTGCCCAACTTTTATAATTACATCCCATTTATTATTTTTTAAAGCCCATTTTCCTATTAAGCCTAATGCATCCCTCCTAGGAAAGATTTGCAGCCCAGTGGGGCAAAGAATAACAAGTTGACCTTGCCTAGGTATTCCTCAAAAAGAAGTATAGCTGGGCTAGCCATTTTCATCTTGAAAAATTAGTATCTGGGCTGGATATCTGGCCTGGGCTAGACGGGCCACAGCCCGCCCAGTTAATACCCTGCTCTCCTCTGAACAACAACGAAATCATCGCAAGAAAAACTTTGCAGTCCTCACGCCTCAAAAACACAAATACTGCTCGAGCTGCTTGGTCCCAGCTGTCGGCCACACCTTGTGCAATTTTCTCGTTTATATTGACTACATAGGTTGACAATGGTGTGGGACCGTGATGTCAGGAAACCAGGAGAAAGCAAAAAAAATATAGTTGTACATAATAAGGAGGCACTTTCATACGCACGACTATGGCCCTAGTGGGTCCCTAGTGTCATCCAGTCAAAATAAAGTCATCTCCTGAATCCTCATGTTCGTTGACGATGTTAACATTGCTCGGCACCACGACGAGCGCAACAACTCGAAGGACAATGGAGAGGGCCTCGCGGGCCCTACGGATGGTCTGATACAGCGTCCGCTGCTCATTCAGGAAGCCAGGATCATCGGACACCTATGAGCACCTTCGAGAAACTGAGATGGCATGAAACGGTAAGGACGCGCTTGGGAGCTCTGGTTTATTTCAATCCTGTATTAACATACCAGTGTAATTTACTCGTCATCGGAAACAACGTGTAAAATACAGGCGTAATGAAACCGAGGGCTCGAGGTCTGTAAGTAAAACCGGCGGGTTACGCGTGTAATTTGAGAGACCCGTGTATATTTTACGAGCACTTCTATATGGACGACAGTACCAAACGATACATGCACGACGTGCGTATCATGCCATCCATGGGAAAGGCTGAAACAGTAGCTAATGGCTGGATTAGCAATCGTCCGAGTGTCGTTCAACGTTTTTATCGTGTGTGAAGTACTTCCGATATTTTACTAGTCGAAATCGACCAATCTAGCGCCTTCGCCCGAGACCATCTGCTTTAATGTACAAGCGTCAGTTTTACAAGCAGTTTTGGTTGGAAAACAACGATCCAATCACGGCCTAATATCATGAGTTGGTCGGAAGATCATATGGTTTCACGTCTACCTACCCGACTTGTCGTATAGGCTGTGAATGAAAAATCAGACGCTGAACTTCTTAAGCACGGAAACAACAGAAGAGAATGATTTTCTTAACAAGCAAATCACTGGCATTAGATCGACATGCAAAACAATACGAAGCATTATTCTCAGGAGGCACGGTGAACAGCTCGTGATGCCGCATTCCACAACATTCCAAGCTCAACTTTGCAATCAAACACAAGGCCTGGCATTACATAGACAATATTCAGAACGAACTCTTAACAGAGGAATATCTCAGTAGAGTAACTATTTACTTCTAAACTAAATACAGGAATAGGAAAAAAACACTCGACGCTGCTCACAGCAAGGGCGTCCCACTCAAAAATATCAAATGCATGTCTTCTGGCTAACATCAATGAGCAAATTTTGACAAGGTTTTCCAATTCCAATATATTAAACTAACATCTTCTTGCTAACATCAATGATTAAACTTTGACAAGCTTTTCCCATTCAAAATATGTAATGCCTATGATCATGGAGTCCTGTCGTAGCTTCTTGTACTTGTTTGGGCACTTTTTTCCCAGGGCACTCCACGTGTTGTTAAATTGCCAATGGTCTCTGTAGACTAGTCATGTCACCGGTGTCTAATAATACTCTGTAAAGCTTCTCGGTCATTCCTTCTGTAATGTAGCATAAACAGTGAATGCTTCTTTCTGCAAAGTGGAACGACCAACTGGAGCCAGTAATGCAGCAGTTTGCCTTGGACACATTGGCTCCTTTTGTGCAGTTCAACTAAAATCGAAGTCGGAATAAAACCGAGCTTTAATTTTGATATCCCTGTAAGCAACAATAGGTATAAGGGAACCAATTACTGAGAAATAACGGTTGACGACTTGTACTCCCAGAATAAAAGCATCTACTAATCTAGTTTATCTTAATGGGAAACAAAGCAGGAGAGTAGCAATTCTGCATCAGTGTGATTCATTCATATTGACTGAGACATTATCTTAACAATGCCTTGTTTCGACATGTATAAAGAACGACAAAGTAGAAAAGTACCATTCCTAAAACAATGCAACTGATTCATTTTAACAGAGACATTATCTTAACAATACCTTGGTTAAACATGTAGAAAGAACTAGAAAGCAGGATAGTACCATTCCTAACAAGTGTTGCAGTTTTGAACTATGATTCAGTAGTTAATTAATTCTGAGAGTGGCATTGGTTAATTTTACCAGCGGCATTAGATTAACGAAAAGCATAAACAGTTCCAGGGGAGAGTGGGTGCAACAACAGTAACAAAGCAACAAGCATCATTTCTGGGTTGGTCCCATTTTTGTTCACTACTTAATGGGAAAAGATAGAAATACAATAGCTTCAATTCAACATTTATTTCAAACAGCACGAATACAAGTAGCACAACATCTCAAAGCACACTGCACAATCATGTGGATGAAGGCCTGTACTGACCTTTCATGAGACGGACAAGATAAAATACGAATCTGCCAACACGAATAGGAAATCCAATCTCGTTTTGTGTAGTTGCACTGAAATCAAGCAAAGTGTTTCGCATAGCGATGCAAAATGTCGCAATAGCAACAAGTTGAATAGATATCCCTGTTTAAACAGAGGCAAAAAAGGAATCAATTACTGGCTAATAAAGGAGGATGAAACATGCGGCCACAAAAATGGTAATCCCGCCAATCCCTAACAAGTGTTGTAGTTTTGAAATAAGATTCGGTAGTTAATTCTGAGAGTGGCATCAATTACTGGCTTATAAAGGGGGTGATGCTGAATTTGTTGTAACAAAGTAACAAGCATCATGTCTGGGTTGGTCCCATTTTTGTTCACTACTTAATGGGAAAAGATAGCAATACAATAGCTTCAATTCAACATTTATTTAAAACTGTACCAAAACAAGTAGCACAACATCTCAAAGCACACTGCACATCATGTGGTTGAGACCAAGATTTGAAACAACTCGCGATGAAGACTGGAAACAAATCTCGATCTCCTTTTGTGCAGTTCCACAAAAATTAAGCAAAGTCACCGATGTGACATTCAAGTTGAACTGCACAAAACACTCTTAAAATATAAGTGTTTCGAGTAGCGAAGCAAATTGTCGCAATAGCAACAAGTTGAATCGATACCCCTGTTTTAACAGAGGCAAAAAAGGAAACAATTACTTGCCGATAAAGGAGGATGAAACAAACGGTGACAGAAAGAAGCATCTAACTTATATTGGATGGAAAACAAAGTAGGATAGTAGCATTTCTAAAACGGTTGCATTGATTCATATTAACAGAGACATTCTCTTGAAACAACATTCGTTAAAAAATGTAATTTACTTTTAACAATGGTATTGCTTCAATTTTCCGGTGGCATTCTTAGATTAACAACAGCAAAATAGCTGTATGGGACATGCGAGCACCATGTGCGTCCACACGTATAAATGGGTGATGCAGAGTATGTAGCCAAGCAGCATATATGCACTGGTCCCATATTTGTTCTCTTTGAACCTTCTTCCTATGTGAGGGCAGCAAATCTAGTCCTGCACAAACTACCCGACCCCCAGTTTGTTTCCCTTTTCAACAAAGAGATCGGTTCCTTACAGATGTGTGTACTAGGTTACCCCCTTTTTCCCTTTTTGACCTACAAAGCGGCTGGATAGCCAGTCTATACTACTTTCAGCCCCTCCTTTCCTCATTGAACAACGTCCTAGATTCTTGCTCCAGCCCACCGAACCCTTCTTTCCTCTTTGAACCAAGACCTAGATTCGACTACAGATCGAAAAAGATCCACATGCATCTAGAGCAACGACGGTTTCAAAGAAACTTATACCTTAGGGTCATCGGGATGTGGCAAGGCGTGTGGCGGGAGGCCGGATCTTCCCACACTACGTACGGCAGCGAGGAAGAAGGGGTCGATGGCCCTCCCGCACAGGCACTGGGTGAAAGAGAACAACGCAGCCGGCAGTGGATTGCCTCCCTCGCCGAAGGCGATAGAGTGAACGCTGCACCTCCTCCCCTTTCCAGTGCGACGGGATACGAACGCCTCCTTCACCAGCTGTGAGGGGGGAGAGAGAGACAAGAGGCCAACGCAATCTTGTTTAGATCTAGTGAAGAGAGGGTGAGAGACTGTGAATATAGAAAACCCTAGCAAATGAACGCTGAGCCTCCAGCGTGTAACATATATGTAGTGCGACGAGCGTGTGGAGAGTGCAAACCCTAGCGAACAAGCGCTGAGGCTCCTGCTTATATATATATATACTACTGTAGTATGGACTGAGCTTAGGTGCCATCACTGCACCTGCTTTTGGCTGTATGACAAGTGAGCCAGCCACATTTTAGGCCCACCTGTCATAAATCTAAAGGCAGGTGCACTAAGTCAATGAAGCTACGTCCATATAGTACTCTCGTGTATACGACTAATATATAGTGGAGTGGTTTTCTTATTCTCTCCAAAACAATCATTTTAAATTGTGTAAGTACGAAACGAAACTCTTTATTTAATGTATAGTGAAGAAAACTAGTACTACTTCCGATGAACTAACGATCCACTCCCACGCGTCCTGGTCGCACTTCCTCTCCTTCACGTGTGGTACACTACCGTCCCTTAACTGAACAACCACACATGCGCCAAATTATCGGAAACGTGTGAGAGTGTGTACAAATAAAGAATTTTAATTTCAATTATCGAAAAGGTTTGAGAGTATTACAAAGTTTGACTTCAGTCAAATCTAATATGCGGAGTAAATAAAAATGGAGGGCTACTATGTCCATCCGGGTTTTTAGTCCACACCATTTTTTAAATCAAAGTTAATAGCTAGACAAATAAAATTATAGGGGAGCTGGAGACAAAGTTGTGAGAAGGCTTAGAAATCAATAGAAAACTTATGCTCTTAGTACCAACGTCGATCCTTCTTCGAGGAAACATTTGGTTCATAGCCAATTGTGTGATAAAATTGCACCAACGTGAAAGACGACTGCGTCTCCAACGCAACCAAGGTGAACTGATGAAGGATATCATCTTTGTGCGTAACAAGCAAAGAGCACTGATGGAAGACAACTTGTTTTTCATTGAAAATCGATCAGCTTCACTAGCCAATGCAACCATGAGGCGCAACCATGAGCATTGATAGGTCATCGTGGTGATGCATCATCCATTTGGCATCAAGTTTGGGTGAGGCACCTATGAAGTTCGACAAATCCTCACTGTGGTCTGTTTCTTCTCAGTAATCAAGCTCGAGGAAGGAAGACCCACGTGGCAGAGGATAGTGAGGCGGAACAACAATGGCCATCCAATTTTGTGCAGTTCCACTAAAATTGAGGAAGAGATGCCCGGGTATGGAGACACGCATCGCTGTTGCCACAAATATAAAAAAGGGTTAGCAACGACATCTCAATTGTCAATAAGAATTAATGAAAAGTACACCAACAAACAGAAGCATCATAATTATCTTGATGGGAAGTAAACCAGGATACCGAAGAAAAAAAAGCATTTCTTCATTTAACCAGTGATAGTACTACCACCATATGGACAATGACCGCACAACCACCATGTATTTTTTGTCGAAACAGCATGTATACCTCCACCGAGGCATAAATCAGGACAAATTATCGAGTGGCATTTCCTCTATAATAGTACTAGTAGGAGATGTTGGACCAGCCAACGAATCCTAGCTACTATGCATGGGGAGCTGGGGAGTAGTCACATAGAAGAAAACCCGCACGCAGCGACCTGGGGAGCTGGACCAGTACAAGAAGTTATACCTCAGGTGGGCGAGATGTTGTTTAGGCGGGCGGGCGTGATCTGCCCACACGACGGCAGCGAACAAGGGCGCAGAGGATCTTCGTCCGCGCCAACGCCGGCTCCGAGAGGACGGTGCGCATCGGCTTCCTCCGTCGCCGATGGCGACAACGTCAATGCTGCACCTCCTCACCTCCCGCAGCAGATGGGATTTGGCTGGATCTGTGACCACTGGTGAGGAGAGAGATAGAGTGGAGACTGTCATCTTGTTTTGATATGGAGGGGGTGAGAGAGCGAGACGCGAGAAACTCTATCAAACAAGATGCTATAATAGAGTAAAAAAATCTCTCCATAGCAGTGGTTTTAAATAGAATATGCTTGTTCCCGGAAAAAAGAAACAAAAGCCGGCGGACAATTTTTATGTCACATCTAAGTTGATATCCACTCTGTTTGTGGTCTATTTTTTCCTAGTTTTTTTTGTTTCTTGTTGCTACATTATATACTTGTGGGAGCTTAGATGTGATATCCTTAAATAACATCTAGATGTGAATTAGACAAACTGATTTTCTAATGTACCAAGAAAGAAAACTCGATCAAAAACACGCCCCCGCTTCTAGGTTGCGAGAGTCGTCGCGCACACACACATAGACATAGATATGCATATCCGTGTTTACGTAAAATTCCATTTCCATCTCCATCTCCAATCATATTTGTCCAACTGGCACATTATTTACGTTGTTAATTATATACGCAGCAATATTAACATACAACATCTATTGTTTGCGCACCTCCAGACCGCTGCCACGGCCAGTCCTGACCAACCCGAACCCTCTTCATCACCCGCGCGTGCTTCCCGCCCGAAACGATCAGTGCCGCATTCATGCCCGGCCAGAGCGGACACGACCTCTCACTGGCGCCAGGATTGAAGCGGCGCGCCGGCCAAGAGAGCGTCGCCCGCGCCGCTTCCGGGTGCACGCGGCTGCTCCCCGTTCAAAGGTCGCAATAGCCGGCTACAACATGCATGTAAAAAGTGCTTGGGAGTCCATGCTACAGCTAGCTTTCCTCCCCCAACTCGTCATTCTGTTCTAGTAGTGCTAGTACTCCATGGCGCGATCCATCGACAAGCAGGCGGGAAAGTTATCATATACTCGGTTTGCGGTGAGTGGCATGCCGAGCGACCGTGTGGGGTCGAGCCGTGGAGGAGGGTGAGACACGAACACGACAGACGTGATTTAAACGTTGGTTTTGCTCGATGGCGCGATCCAACGAAACGAAACGTTGGTTTCTCTCCGTTACCTTTTTTCTCTAGAAAAATTGAAACTTTCCACTCCATTTACATTCCTATTCCAAGGTTGCCCCATTACAACATTCCATCAAATACAAAGGAAAACTAACATGCATGCTGATGCATCTCAATGATTCACAGATCATAGCCAATATTTACTTCACAACTAAAGAAAAAAGTTGTGAGAGCGTGTACGAAAGAAAAACTACTGATGGGGTCACTACGACTTAAACCCTAAACCCTAAACATGATTTAATTTCCTGGCCAGGTAGAACCTGTCGAAGGAAAGACGGCTGGCACCCTCGGATCATACGATGCATTTGTGTAGTTCCACCAAAATCGACCTGAGCATCCCTGATGGCAAAGATATTGAAGAAGTGTGATTAGAATAATAGTACTGGCACTAGTTCATGCGACATAAACTCATCACAAGTAGAAGCCGGTAGAAGTAGAGAAAGATCGACATGGAGATGGATCTACGGCAGTGGAGCAAGCCGGCTCCAAAAGGAAGATGGACTACCTGGGACGTCGGGCTGTAGCTAGAAGGGCGGTTGGCACGCGGCATCGGCCGATACCGCGGTGACCCCCGATTGGGACGCACCGACTGTGGGTTTTCTCCCTCGCCGATGTCGACCGCGTCTACGCAGAACATTGTTCCCTTCCCCCAGCTGCGGGATCAGGCCCGTCGTTCTATGCTTGTGAAGGGAGAAACCTAAGCAAGCAGGCTTGTAGCTTAGGCTCCTGCTAGTGTATATATAGTGGTTTTCTTTTTCTCTCCATATCAACCATTTTATATTGTGTACGTGTCATTCAAGAGTGAAATGATGGTTGCTTCTTCCGACTAACTTACTGTGTGATTTGACTGCTCCTTAGTGGCCCCTACACGTACTGCCCCTACGTGTATGCAACAGTCACACGTACACATGGACGCAAAAACGCGCGCGACGCCCTAATGCACGCATGTCCGAGCACACGACGGAACACACACGGTCACGCTCAAGTGCTCAACCTATATGTGCATGCACACACATACTCAGTCAGGGTGAGCTAGTGACTGTATAAGCACCGGAATATATATATATATTGAGCGCAATGAGCGTATTATGAAGTCCACTGACCGTATTTTTACAAATATACAGTGACAGACAGTGTATTTATTTCGTTTGAAATTAAGCCATATTAACCGGAGAGGAGGCAGTATGGACTAGCATTACTTTGCTGTGCCGTCAACTAGCTTGTGCGCGGTGGCTCGCAGGACGGGAGAAGCTTGTGCGCGGTGGCTCGCAGGACAAGGAGAAACTTTTGACTAATGCAAGCTCTCCCTCGCTCAGGCGATGCACGTGCAACAGTTAAGTCGGTGCCAGATTGCCAGAAGCATACACTATACTACTAGTGCTATTATTGTTCGACTTCCCGAATAGGCGAACAGCCAAGCGCAAAGTTTACTAGTACTACTACTATAGTCTATAAAGGTACATACTATACTAGTACTAGGAACCGGATGGAGGAGTGTCTGCACTCTTATTATAATTTTAAAATGGGATAAAGCAATCTTCAACACATTTGGTTCTGTTCGAGGGTTCTTGCATGTGATAATGGAAGTTGATTGCATGGAACACTTGCCACAATTCTCGCTTAATTCTGGCTCATATCCTATTACAAATAGTAGCGCTCGGTAATATTTCCTCTTTTTTGTTATTCAGCATGTAAACAGGTCAGCTAACCTTGCGGCGCATCTTCCTGCGAATAGTGCTTGCTGCACTTTGAATGTGGTCGAGAGCTGACTTGATGAAACACCTCGCTTCCTACTTCTTTTTTTGCGGGGGTACCTTGCTTCCTAGTGACCAGTGTTTTGGCTGATTGTCCTAAGAATGCTTATATATGAATAAAGCTCTCTCATTTACCCGCAAAAAAGATTAAGCCATATTAACCGGAAAGGAGGGAGTATGGACTAGCACTACTTTTTGGTGTGTCCCATCAACTTGTAGAACAAGGAGAAGCTTGCAGGATAAGGTGAAGCTCGCTTACGCCTTTTGACTAATGCAACCTACCCTCGGTGGACATGCATCAGTCCATTCGGTGTCAGATTGTTAGAGGCATACACTGTAGTACCCAACATGCGGAGTACCATCATTGTTCGACTTCACGAAGAGGCGAAGAGCCAAGCGCAGTAGTACGAGTAGTACTACTACTAGAACAGAATGGTGGAGCGTCTATAGTCTTATTTTTTTATCTCTGATATAGTACATGTTTTCCGGGGAAGGGCAGAAAACGGCAGCCCAACATGTAATGAATGATATCGATCTACCAACCATGCTCAAATATATCTTGGCCTCCGTGCGAGCCCGTCTGTGTGTTCTCGCTCCTCGTCTCTCTCAAGGAACGGCGGGTTGGCTCTTTGCCGTCAATTGAGATCAGTTTTCTCATACTCCTGTCCCACATGTCAGTGATATGCCAAGAGGAGGTGCGTTGATCGACTCACCATACGCGTACTTGGTTTTGCACCTTCATACTACTCCTCCCTCCGTCACAGTTTACAGGGTGCGCTTCATTATGATGCATTTCTATCAATGCATTTCCACCACCAGAGAGACTTTAGACGCGTTTGGTTTAATGCTCAATTAATTAGAGCATGGTAACCGCAATCAAGTCCACAATTTTCTCTCCATGTACTGTACTACTACGGAGTGGAGTAAGTGCATGCATGTGTGTACTCGGGGTGGAAGCATGATACGTCTCCAACGTATCTATAATTTTTGATTGCTCCATGCTATATCATCTATTGTTTTGGACTATATTGGGCTTTATTTTCCACTTTTATATTATTTTTGGGACTAACCTATTAACCGGAGGCCCAGCCCAGAATTGCTGTTTTTTTGCCTATTTCAGTGTTTCGAAGAAACGGAATATCAAACGAAGTCCAAACAGAATAAAACCTTCGGGAACGTGATTTTCTCACCGAACGTGATCCAGGAGACTTGGACCCTGTTCCAAGGAACAAAAGAGGCGGTCACGAGGGTTGGGGGCGACCCCCGTAGGCCGCGCCCCCCTGCTTCGTGGGCCCCTCGGTGCTCCTCTGGCGTACTCCTTCCTCCTATATATACCTACATACCCCCAAACGATCAGAACAGGAGCCAAAAACCTAATTCCACCGCCGCAACTTTCTGTATCCACGAGATCCCATCTTGGGGCCTGTTCCGGAGCTCCGTCGGAAGAGGGCCGTCATCACGGAGGGCTTCTACATCACCTAGTCCCTCCGATGAAGTGTGAGTAGTTTACCTCAGACCTTCGGGTCCATAGTTAGTAGCTAGATGGCTTCTTCTCTCTCTTTGAATCTCAATACAAAGTTCTCCCCCTCTATTGTGGAGATCTATTCGATGTAATCTTCTTTTTGCGGTGTGTTTGTTGAGACCGATGAATTGTCGGTTTATGATCAAGTCTATCTATGAATAATATTTGAATCTTCTCTGAATTCTTTTATGTATGATTGGTTATCTTTGCAAGTCTCTTCGAATTATCCGTTTGGTTTGGCCAACTAGATTGGTAGTTCTTGCCATGGGAGAAGTGCTTAGCTTTGGGTTCAATCTTGCGGTGTCCTTTCCCAGTGACAGAAGGGGCAGCAAGGCACATATTGCATCGTTGCCATCGAGGATAACAAGATGGGGTTTATTTCATATTGCATGAATTTATCTCTCTACATCATGTCATCTTGCTTAAGACGTTACTCTGTTTTTATCTTAATACTCTAGATGCATGCTGGATAGCGGTCGATGAGTGGAGTAATAGTAGTAGATGAAGAATCATTTCGGTCTACTTGTCACGGACGTGATGCCTATATACATGATCATGCCTAGATATTCTCATAACTATGCTCAATTCTGTCAATTGCTCAACAGTAATTTGTTCACCCACCATAGAATACTTATGCTCTTGAGAGAAGCCACTAGTGAAACCTATGGCCCCCGGGTCTATTCTCATCATATCAATCTGCATCACTTTAATCTTGCTTTTCTTTTTACTTTGCTTTTAATTTTTACTTTGCATCTTTATACCAAAAATACCAAAAATATTATATCTATCAGATCTCACTCTCGTAAGTGACCGTGAAGGGATTGACAAGCCCTAATCGCGTTGGTTGCGAGTAGCTATCGTTTTGTGCAGGTACGAGGGACTTGAGCATGGCCTCCTACTGGATTGATACCTTGGTTCTCAATAACTGAGGAAAATACTTACGCTACTCTGATGTATCATCCCTTCCTCTTCGGGGAAAACCAACGCAATCTCAAGACGTAGCAACAAGGATTTCTGGCGCCGTTGCCGGGGAGTCTACGCAAAAATTCAACATACCAAGTACCCATCACAATCCCTATCTCTCGCATTACATTATTTGCCATTTGCCTCTCGTTTTCCTCTCCCCCCAATTCACCCTTGCAGTTTTATTCGCCATCTCTCTCTCTATCCTCCCTCTCTATTTGCCTCTTTTACCCGCTTGCTTTTTGTTTGCTCGTGTGTTAGATTGCTTGTTTGTCGCGATGGCTCAAGATACTACCAAATTATGTGACTTCACCAATACCAATAATAATGATTTCCTTAGCACTCCGATTGCTCCTCTTACCGATGTTGAATCTTGTGAAATCAATGCTGCTTTGTTGAATCTTGTTATGAAAGATCAATTCGCCAGCCTTCCTAGCGAAGATGCCGCTACTCATCTGAATAGCTTCGTTGATTTTGTGATATGCAAAAGAAAAAAGATGTCGATAATGATGTCGTTAAATTGAAGCTATTTCCTTTTTCGCTTAGAGGTCGTGCTAAAGCTTGGTTTTCGTCTTTGCCTAAAAATAGTATTGATTCTTGGAACAAGTGCAAAGATGCTTTTATCTCTAAGTATTTTCCTCCCGCTAAGATCATCTCTCTTAGAAACGATATTATGAACTTTAAACAACTTGATCATGAACATGTTGCACAAGCTTGGGAGAGAATGAAATTAATGATACGTAATTGCCCTACTCATGGTTTGAATTTGTGGATGATCATACAAAAATTTTATGCCGGATTGAATTTTGCTTCTAGAAATCTTTTAGATTCGGCCGCGGGAGGCACTTTTATGGAAATCACTTTAGGAGATGCTACTAATCTCCTAGATAATATTATGGTTAATTATTCTCAATGGCATACTGAAAGATCTTCTAATAAAAAAGTGCATGCGATAGAAGAAATCAATGTTTTGAGTGGAAAGATGGATGAACTTTTGAAATTATTTTCTACTAAGAGTGTTTATTCTGATCCTAATGATATGCCTTTGTCTACTTTGATTGAGAATAACAATGAATCTATGGATGTGAATTTTGTTGGTAGGAATAATTTTGGTAACAACGCTTATAGAGGGAATTTTAGTCCTAGGCCATATCCTCGTAATCCTTCTAATAATTATGGGAATTCCTACAACAACTCTTATGGAAATTATAATAAGATTCCCTCTGAATTTGAGACTAGTGTTAAAGAGTTTATGAATTCACAAAAGAATTTTAATGCTTTGCTTGAAGAGAAATTGCTTAAAGTTGATGATTTGGCTAGGAACATTGATAGAATTTCTCTTGAGGTTGATTCTTTAAAGCTTAGATCTATTCCTCCTAAGCATGATATAAATGAGTCTCTCAAAGCCATGAGAATTTCCATTGATGAGTGCAAGGAAAGAACCGCTAGGATGCGTGCTTCCAAAGATGCCTTTATTAAAGCGTGTTCTTCCAATACCTATGAAAATCAAGATGAAGATCTAAAAGTTATTGATGTGTCTCCTATTAAATCTTTATTTTGCAATATAAATCTTTATGAAACTGAATATGATCTTCCTTTACCTAGAAGGCGTTCTAAAAATTCGGAGTATTTAGACCTTAATGATGAAATTGATGAAAGTGGGATTGAAAGAAATAAAAATCTAGGTGTTGCTAAACCCACTATATTGGATTTCAAGGAATTTAATTATGAAAGTTGCTCTTTAATTGATTGTATTTCCTTGTTGCAATCCGTGCTAAATTCTCCACATGCTTATAGTCAAAATAAAGCCTTCACCGAACATATTGTTGATGCCTTGATGCAATCTTATGAAGAAAAACTTGAGTTGAAAGTTTCTATCCCTAGAAAACTCTATGATGAGTGGGAACCAACTATTAAAATTAAAATTAAAGATTATGAGTTTTATGCTTTGTGTGATTTGGGTGCTAGTGTCCCTACTATTCCCAAAACTTTGTGTGATTTGCTAGATTTCCGTAATTTTGATGATTGCTCTCTAAACTTGCATCTTGCGGATTCCACTATTAAGAAACCTATGAGAAGGATTAATGATGTTCTTATTGTTGCAAAAAGAAATTATGTGCCCGTAGATTTCATTGTTCTTGATATAGATTGCAATCCTTCTTGCCCTATTATTCTTGGTAGACCTTTCCTTAGAACGGTTGGTGCGATTATTGATATGAAGGAAGGGAATATTAGATTTCAATTTCCATTAAAAAGGGCATGGAACACTTTCCTAGAAAGAAAATAAAATTACCATATGAAACTATCATGAGAGCCACGTATGGATTGCCTTCCAAAGATGGCAATACCTATATCTATCCTCGCTTTTATGCCTAGCTAGGGGCGTTAAACGATAGCGGTTGTTGGGAGGCAACCCAATTTTATTTTTATTCCTTGCTTTTTTCTCCTGCTTAGTAATAAATAAATTATTTAGCCTCTGTTTTGGTTGTGTTTTTGTGTTTAATTAGTGTTTGTGCCAAGTTGAACCATTGGGAAGACTTGGGGAATGTCTTGTTGAACTTGCTGTAAAAAACAGAAACTTTAGCGCTCACGAGAACTGCTGTAATTTTTACTTGAAGAGTGATATTTAGTTCATTCTTTTTTGAAGATTATTAATAGATAAATTACTCACGTCCAGAAATTTATTTTAGAATTTTTGGGGTTCCAGATCTTGCGGTAGCTACAAATTACTATAGAATGTTCTGTTTTTGACAGATTCTGTTTTTCGTGTGTTGTTTGTTTATTTTGATGAATCTATGGTTAGTAAAATAGTTTATAATCCATAGAGAAGTTGGAATACAGTAGGTTTAACACCAATATAAATAAATAATGAGTTCATTACAGTACCTTGAAGTGGTCTTTTGTTTTCTTTTGCTGATGGAGCTCACGAGTTTTCTAGTTTGAGTTTTGTTTTGTGAAGTTTTCAAGTTTTGGGTGAATTCTTTTGATGGATCGTGGAACAAGGAGTGGCAAGAGCCTAAGCTTGGGGATGCACATGGAACCCCCAAGATAATCCAAGGATACCAAAAAGTCAAAGCTTGGGGATGCCCCGGAAGGCATCCCCTCTTTCGTCCACTTCCATCGGTAATTTACTTGGAGCTATATTTTTATTCACCAACATGATATGTGTTTTGCTTGGAGCGTCGTGTATTATTTGTGTCTTTGTGTCTTAGTATGCCACAATCATCCTTGCTGTACACACCTTTTGAGAGAGCCATACATGAATTAAAATTTGATAGAATACTCTATGTGCTTCACTTATATCTTTTGAGCTAAGTAGTTTTGCTCTATGTGCTTCACTTATATCTTTTGAGCTAAGTAGTTTTGCTCTATGTGCTTCACTTATATCTTTTGAGCTATGTAGTTTTACTCCATGTGCTCCACTTATATCTTTTGAGCTATGTAGTTTTGCTCTATGTGCTTCACTTATATCTTTTGAGCTAAGTAGTTTTGCTCGATGTGCTTCACTTATATCTTTTGAGCTAGTTAAATTTGCTCTATGTGCTTCACTTATATCTTTTGAGCGTTATAATTTTGCTCTATGTGCTTCACTTAGATCTTTTAGAGCACGGTGGTGGATTTGTTTTAAAGAAACTATTGATCTCTCATGCTTCACTTAAATTATTTTGAGAGTCTCTTAATAGCATGGTAATTTGCTTAATAGTAATATGCTTGGTATTCAAGATTTGTGAAACTTTCTTTTGAGTGTGTTGAATACTAAGAAAAGATTGAAGCATGATAATTGTTTTGAGATATGGAGGTGATAATATTAAATCCATGCTAGTTTAGTAGTTGTGAATTTAAAGAATACTTGTGTTAGGGTTTGTGATTCCCGTAGCATGCACGTATGGTGAACCGTTATGTGATGAAGTCGGAGCATGATTTGTTTATTGATTGTCTTCCTTATGAGTGGCGGTCGGGGACGAGCAATGGTCTTTTCCTACTAATCTATCCCCCTAGGAGCATGCGCGTAATACTTTGCTTTGATAACTTCTAGATTTTTGAAATAAGTATATGAGTTCTTTATGACTAATGTTGAGTCCATGGATCATACTCACTCTCACCATTCCACCTTTGCTAGCCTCTCTAATACCGCGCACCTTTCGCCGGTATCATACACCTACCATATACCTTCCTCAAAACAGCCACCATACCTACCTATTATGGCATTTCCATAGCCATTCCGAGATATATTGCCATGCAACTTTCCACCATCTAGTTCATCATGACACATTCATCATTGTCATATTGCATATCCCGGTACACCGCCTGAGGCATTCATATAAAGTCATATTTTGTTCTAAGTATTGAGTTGTAAGAAAAATAGAAGTGTGATGATCATCATTATTAGAGCATTGTCCCAGTGAGGAAAGAATGATGGAGACTATGATTCCCCCATAAGTCGGGATGAGACTCCGGACGAAAAATAAAATAAAAAAAGAGGCCAAAGAAGCCCAAATAAAAAGAGGCCATAAAAAAGAGAAAAGGCCCAAATAAAAAAATGATGAGAGAAAAAGAGAGAAGGGACAATGTTACTATCCTTTTACCACACTTGTGCTTCAAAGTAGCACCATGATCTCCATACTAGAGAGTTTCTCATGTTATCACTTTCATATACTAGTGGGAATTTTACATTATAGAACTTGGCTTGTATACTCCAATGATGGGCTTCCTTGTCACATCCTAGCTAGTCATGCATTAGAATGTTGCATCATGTCTACCTTTCGTCAGAAACTTGAATTGGGGAAGACAGAACCCCCAGCACCCCTCTGGAATCAACTAAGGTTTACTAAAAATATTTTCAATGAACCTGAAATGCCCTTCTAAAAAGTTCACTCTCTTTGTCTTGGGTTAGAACCTCTGGCAAAATTGGTGCACAATTTTCTAGGTCAACAGAAGGTCACTGAATTAAATCATATGTAATTTGCATTTGGGCATTTGAATGCTAGTAAATATTTTAAATGCTCAAATAATTCTAAAGATAAGTGTGGGCTGTTGGAAATATTCTAAACAGAGCCTCTGATTATTTTCAGGATTTTTAGAAGTGCCTAGCTATTTTTAATAAAGCCACAAACCTACAGAAAAATAGAAAAACAGAAATTAAAAGAGAGGGAGAGAACTTACCTGGCCGCAGCCCATCAGTCGGCCCACCTGGCGGCCCAGCGCTATGCTGGCCCATGCCAGCCAGCTGCTTCATCCCCGCCAGGCAGGCAGAGAGCTGACGCCGGCGAGCGCGAGCTCGCCACGGCGCCAACAGCTTGCCGCTTCGCATGCCTGGACGCTGGATAGGCTCCACGTCGCCGCCCCGACCCCGTGGACACCTCACTCGCCCTCTGCCTCTCTCACTCGCTCTCCCGCACCATGGCCGACGCACCTGCCGCCGCACCGCCGCCATAGTCGCGCCCTCCGTCGTCCCTGCGCCGAGCCACCGTGTCCAGAAGCTCCGCCGCCCTCCCCTCCTTCGAGCAAGCCGAGCCCCAAGTGCTCACTTGCCCGCAGCCTCTGCAACAACCTCGCCCGACTCCGCCATCGCCGGAGATCCTCTTCGTCGTCGCCACCACATCAACTCGTCCTCGACCGCGCCGTCCATTCCTACGTGACCGCCGTGAGCTCAGCTACCTCCCCATCCTCTCCGTTTGCCTTCTCGTGCACCGTAGCAACTGCATGAAGCTTCACCGCACGCGCCACCGCCGAGCTCGTCACCGACGTGTCTCCGGCCAACCACCGACCACACCATCGTGTCCAACACACTTACTGCACCCCCAGGAGGCCGTAGCACCCCTCTGCGTCCCCTGCCGTGCCTCCTAACGACGTTTCCGTGCACACCCGAACTCCGGCCGCCGCCTGGCTCGACGTCGGCGTCATCTCCGGCCACCCCCGCACACACCGCTTGCTCCACTCGGCGCACGAGTTCACCAGCAGCACGTAGATGCCCTCCGCCGGCCATTTGGTCGCTGGAGGAGGAATCCCGACGCCCTCCGCCACGTCTGTCCTCGCCGGCGGCTTAACGCTGGCGGGTTTGAACCGTTGACCTTGACTGGGTGGGCCTAGGTTGACTCCCCTGAATCTATGACAAGTGGGCCCCCCTCTGCTAATTAACCCAGATTAGTTTTAACTAAATTTAGTTAGTTTAAATAACTGCTGACACGCGGGACCCACTGGTCAGGTTGACCTGGACGTCCCCGTTGACCACTGACGTCACCCTGACGCACTGCTGATGCAATAAATAATTTTTGGATTTATTTTTATATAGAGAATTC